>NC_054751.1:13749291-13866590 GCF_018143015.1 Lytechinus variegatus
CATCTAGACGTAAATCGATGACACAGTGGCAGATTAGAGACATTCCAAGATTCAGACACATGTCATATAAAGTATATTCAATTTTTAGAATTAGGTTTGATTATGTGAACGTAAGTTAGATTTGGACGTACTTTTTATTCGGTTTTAAAGTTATTTATAGTTTTGTGTTTCCTTAAAATTTGGATTTGAATTGAAGTTTCTTTATCTTTCTTTTTCATCGGGCATGATAGAGTTCTGCGTTTTTCAAGATGGAATAAAGAGTGGTATTCAGTTTGATAGAATAGTGAAACGCATACACATACAGTCTACATAGTTTACATTTCTAAAATATACTACGATTGAGCTCGCAATGCAAAAGTGCAGTTCTTGATTTACATCCAATTACATACGTAAATAAACATTTTTTTTTAGTGTGGAGCCAGCCGCCTTTTGGCTAATTAATTTTTTGGTGCTAAATGCAATTGGAATAATGTCGGTTTTTTTTTACAATTGAAGGATTCCAACTTATCCATACATGCAACATCAATAAACTATATAGCTGAGATATCTAAATAGCAGGGGTGACAAATCAAACCCTGAGGGATGACGGTTTTTTGCAGGCCAGATGCTGATTTGATTAGAAGGCTGTGATATGGCAAAAAAGAATTTCTAACCAATTGCCACCAATCGTTTGAGGCCACAACGATTAAGGTAAAGGTGAAGGTTACTTGCACATTAAAGCCTTTATTAAGTTTTGGTGCATTGTAGGAGTATTCTCTTTCGAAATATTGATTTATTGTCACAAAAATAGAAGAATATATATTAAAAAAAAACTATATTCAACTCTTACATTTATGTATTCAGAGGCCTAAATTCAATTTCGAGTCCGCTATATAAAACAAAAATGCGTAATTTCTGTTCGATACTGAAGTATTTCTCATGAATAGAGAGAATTTCAATATTCAATCTTCCTTTAAAGCTTCTGAGACGTAGGTTAAATTATTTTCAAATCCTGTTTAGAATAGGAAATTACAAGACTGCTTATATAAAAAATAATATGATCACCGAAAATACGTTAGTCAGTGAAAAATGACAGAAGTAATTGGAATGTTGGAATAATAGTTCATACATAATTATACTGAACCAAAGCTTTAGACATGTTTTAATCCGGCTGTCAGTTGTCCAGAACAATGCTTTTCAGCTTTCTAGGTAATGATCTCTTTCCATCACCGTAATACAAATCATACATCATTCTTTGATAGCACTTTATCCAACAGTCTTCTTTTACGGTGGATGGCAGTATATATCTTCACGATTTCGTGGCAATTAAAGAAACAAATAGCTTTGTTATACCGACGTTCATAGATGGTAATCAGAAGCATCTTTTAAACCAACTTAACTGGCAACCAAAGTAATTGTGCTAGGAAAAAGATGGTGTATGACAAGAAATGAGGAGTGTGAAAACGGGTCGGAAATTGAAGCGACGGTCAACCTATTTCCTTTGCAAATAAAAAGCAGTCTTTCTCTCTTCTGATAGTAATCATTAAATCCACTGGCCATTACCCACTTCTCTAGTGAGCTAATGCTTCTCGATCTGTTCAATACAATGCTTTTTAGAACTTCCATCCATGATTCTGCCCCCCCCCCCGACAAAACAAATGACATAGAAAGATGAATGTCCATGGCGTTGGCTTAACAAGTTGGAAAAGTTAGTGATGGAAAGTGAGATGTTAATAGTAAGACATCAGAAATATGAAATTAGAAATATTTCTACACTTCGCCGTAATATTTTAACCTGTTTAATACAAATTTTCATAGATATGGTATATAGCAAATATGTATAAAGAAATTCTAAATCCTATATAATCGCTTTATTACTATAGCATTTGCCAGATATTACATAAGTTGGTACAAACCTATTTGGGTCGTTTCAACGTGTTTAAGTAAAACAGCTTTTCTCGTGTAATTCTTTGAATGAAAAAAATCAAGGATAGAAACCTATTTTTGACCATTTAATCACACCATTGTTTAACCAGTACCTTTTCCAGTATCCATAAGCCCCATACATACGACATCTCAAATCTCATGGTAAATACTCCCATCGTAGCTCTACCGATTCCCGAAGATGCCTACAAGAAATGCACTGTAATACTCTAGAGTATATTATTTGGTGAGACAAGATAAACGTATTGTATTAAGAAAGACCCGATAAAAAGAAATTAGGTGGGACGATATAATCTCTCGGCATCCCTGTGCGCCTGAAGACAGATATGAAGATTTATCCTGACGTCAACTACTAAATCGATGAAATGTTTTCACGTAACTTGCATAACAATGTTAGCCAGAATCTTATTTCAAATTCCTTTGTCACATGTCTTCGTTCTTTAGCAAATAATTATTTCCATCCCATTTTGATCCTTACTGTCTCTACTGGTTACTATTTCCGCCATCCACGATCAGCATGACTTGTGGAGGATTATGCGGAATACTCTCTTTTTCCTTCGTGCTATTTCATTCTTCAACTCGTGAAAATACGTCCCATCTTAGACGATTTGAATTCGGTCGACTAAACAAAAGTTTTATAAAATATGATTTAAGTTCTCCTGAAAAAGTATCAATCTTTATTAAGATAAATTTATTGATATTACAGATATGTTTATCGGTCATATGCTACGATAATATCTTATTTCTCTGTCTGAACTATATTCCAATCTCCTTGAAGGAAATAAGGTACAAACAAGATGATTAAAATTTCCGAGAAGTCCTCTCTCAGTACTCAAGCATATCATATTTCATTTACTTAACGTCTTCAAACAATCTCTTGTGTGGTCATCACTGTGCAAACATGTTTTGTTTCTTTAATGAAGTTGAGTACCTCGAGGTTACAACGTATAGAGCAGCGCAGTATTTCCATTATGTAAATGTTTTTCATGTATACTGAAATTTCTACTGAAGATATGAACAGACTGTAATATTTGTACGTTTACTTTAAGACGCGAGATGAAATCTATCTCGCGGATATACCCCCACCATCCTTCAGGCGTTAAGCACAAGATTCCCAACCATAGGTTGGAATATACAGTGTTCAAGGAATTTTATGTATTAAATAAATATAAGACTAGTCAATCATGGGGGTGGATTTGCATTTAATATGAATAATCCGGTTCACCCTTTAAGTGGATTTTTTTTAATGGTATTTTTCTAGCAACAAGAAAATCATCATTTGTAAAGAATTCTGTGAAAGGAATTTTTTGTCATTCTTCTTCCCATCTTATGACACACAACTATGTTTTTTGTTCTGTTCTTTTCTTCAACTACGAGGTGAAAATTATCCCATAGCTAGCCACTTAACTATCCTAGGATGAATCAGGCTTTTTGAAGCTTGGATAGAATGGATTTTCTCTTCATTAGAGGACAAGACGCAGAATGAAAGATGGATTTTGAAGCAGTGCAGTAAGCACTAGCGTACCCTCTAAAACAGTTTAGAATAAAAAGTAGAAAAAGGAGAGAAAAGGAAAGGCAAAAGGGTTAAATATTGAACTATACAGTTTGATGTCAAACAAAACAAAACTTTTGTAGTGTCAAATTTAAAAAAAAAGAAATTGGCAATTGTGACATATTGCAGTCCCAAGTCACAATTGCCACCTTCCTTTCTTTTATTTGACACTACAAAATATTTGTTTTGTTTGACATCAAACTGTACAGCTGAATTAGAAATGAAAACGCTTTGTTAAAGGTAAATGCTAGTTTTGGTAACGATATCAAAATGAGTTCGTACAGAATCCAATGAAATGACCACCAAAGTGTCTGTTTGTATAAATAAAACGTATGTGCCAAAGGATTCTGGAAGAAATTGTGTAATTGCTGAGAAATCAGCAAATAAGCACAGGATTCGGGTAAAGCGTCAGGCCCGACATTCGAAGCAATAATTATACACTGTCCCACGTGCGCTTATCTGTGTTGGGGATCTTCAGTCTGAAAACTTTTCAGCGTAGATTTCAAGATTTCACAAAGTTCAGTTTAAGTATCTGTACAAGATCTAGATCCTCGATGGTATACTGACAATTAAGCCTTGTTTTACAGACTTTCTCATGAAATCAGTGTTTACTGCAACTACTGGAATTTCTCTTTAAGTTATCCCGATAGGCCCTATTATTTATTCATCCATTTTTATTTAAGACAATCTATAAATTTTCGTGATTTTCTAGGTTGATCATTCAATCAATACTTGATCCACTTTTTGTGATAAAGAGTACCAGGGCCCCCGAGACATAAAATTTACAATTATGGTAACTTTGCCATTCAATGGTGAATTTCCTGAAATTCTTTTATGCAGCGGGGCCTTGATTGCAGATATCTTGGCAGTTGAGCTCAAGATTTCCTGAGGATTTATTGGTTGCTGATCCAAGAAAACTTTTTCCTATTCATAAATCAAAGTAATGGAGTTTTATTGAATAGGCTTGTCAAATTTTATGAGATGTGTTAAGATTGCTCTAGCTTTGCCGGGTTCGTGGTCGAAAAAAGACCCTAGAGATATTGTAAGGTCATTGGTATAACTGATATTAGTAAACGGTTGTTTTGTATAATTACACATTTTCGAAACTATTGAAAGTAAGAATCGTTTAAAGATGGTGGCAGATGTAAAGGTGTAAGGTCCAGGTTTTGCCATTATAAGACAATGGCTTAATGGCTAGTTACATCCGACAATTCCAACATTCCTGTCATGTCTTTGTCACGATATGTTATTCTAATAACAATTTCAAAAAAATATAATATCTTTTCTTCATTGTTGATCTGGTTTATACAATCATAAGAAAAGAAACAATCTTCAAACCTCATTCTAAAAACGTAAAAGAAATTACACCCCACACCGTGAACCACCCACACACAGAAAATGCATCTCAAACAACCAGAATGAATATACATACACGATCGAATCAAGCTAATTTGAATAAACACGAACATGGCTATGCAAGGAGACAGGTTTTAGTATTGGAACCAAGTCGTGTTCAAAAACTAAATAGTAATTACAAAATTTCTTTGGCGATATAAATCCGTTGGTAGCTGACATCGAACCAAAGAAGTTCGAGTCGACCGAAATCTCTTCCTATTGCAATTACGATGCATCATAATTATCTGTGGCAAGAAAAGTAAACCACGCAGAGGTTTACGGTATCTGACCTATTTCGAATGAGAGACCGCCAGCAGAATCGGCGACGATCAAACAACGCTCTCATTATTGAAAGAAGCGATGATGAAACACACCAAATAGCTCCAATCACATTAATGGCATACGTGAAAGAAGCTCATTATCTAAGTACATATATCACCATAAGTAAATGCATGAGGAACGATATAAACGTGAGAAGTGTAACAACCAAAACTTACGATGATTCTTCGACGATATTTTCTCAAATCTTCCGTTTAAGAAGTCTGAGGCGGTCCTGTCATGATTGATAGCTGTAATCTCGCTATGTTCATCGTCGACATGATCATCGTACTGATAACATTCGATTCATACAAATAGCAATTCCACTTGATAATGGCACATTCATTTGACCGACAACATACAACACGAGTTTCAAGACTTGTCTTACACGTAACTGACCCTGCTGATCTTAAAGGACAAGTCCACCCCAACAAAAACTTGATTTGAATAAAAGGAGAAAAATTCAACAAGCATAATACTGAAAATTTCATCAAAATCGGATGTAAAATAAGAAAGTTATGGCATTTTAAAGTTTCGCTTATTTTCAACAAAATAGTTATAATTATGAACGAGCCAGTTCATGCTAGCCTGACACTTGCACGATTTTGTATCACGCATTGGCACGACTCAAGTCGTGCCAGTCGTGAACTGGCGTGAAGTGTGCGTAAATACGTCGTGACACGTCGTGACTTCGTGCCACGTCGTGACGAGAATTTTGAAATGTTCATAATTTTGGTCACGACAAAATTTAGCGACCGTGTCGTGAACTATGCGCAAACTGTTCGTGAACTCATCGTGAATTCGTCGGGACGATGCGGGAGGATGCGTGGCAGTGCGCGCCATGCCACGACTGTCACGAATAGTTCACGAACAGCTCTCGTCGTGCTCACGAATAGTTCAGCTCGACACCGTCCGAATTGCGCAAACTCGTCGTGCCAATGCTGGAAGTGCGCAAACTATGCGTGAACTCGTCGTGCCAGTTCGTGTCAATGTGGACACTGACGGGCACGCATTCGTGAACTATTCGTGAACTCGTCGTGAACTTGTCGTGAACTATGCGTGAACTAGTCGTAAACAGTGCGGGAGCTCCCAGTTCGTGCACCCAAAATGGCACGACTTGCCACGACAAAATCGTGGCCAAAAGTCGTGCAAGTGTCAGCCTGGCTTCAGGCTGGCTTGAAGCCAGCCTGTGACAGTCATTCTATTCACATTATTATGAAGCGTTGTGGCCCAATGGATTAGTCTTCTGACCTTGAAACAGAGGGTCGTGGGTTCGAATCCCAGCCATGGCGTAATTTCCTTCAGCAAGAAACTTATCTACACTGTGCTGCACTCAAGCCAGGTGAGCCGGTAGGAAGAGCTTCATTTAATGCTTTGAGCGCCTAGACAGCCCAGCTAAAGCCGGGGTAATAATAATAGCAGGGCCCGCTGGGAGAACAGTTTTCAGAACTGAAGTGGCTTCCTGTGTAAATATACCTATATTATTATCATCATTATTATTAACAAACTGTGGGACAAACTATTGGACTCTGTTCTTTCAAACAAGATCCTTTCTCCAAGTTGTGTTGTTACATGTTTGACATTGTTTGCTCTGGTGCCTTTCCTTTACTATTCATTGACACGATAAAGCAAAACATGGATATTTTTGAAAATTTGTAAAAAGTCGCCAGCGTTCAAAGCGAGCTGGAAAAAAAATTGCTTACTGAAATTAAATCATTATTATGTGATAGATCTTTCCATCATGTTCTGCAAATAAAACATTTCTTTGTTTCCATATTTTCATTATACGTTGTCTCCTATAATTTTTTTATTTCCTCTTGGGTGTGTAACAAAGACCCACCCCCCCCCCCCCGCGCCCGCCTGTATGCCGGTGATTAAACGTGATAGATCCATTTGAAGGTTATAAATGAAGAGCCCCTACTGCATGGGGTCTATGACAAAGCCCCGGTAGCTTATTTACATAAAATTTAGCAAGCTTAAAGCACAATGTTGTATGCAGTGTATCTTTCTCCCGCTATTTAATTTCAATCATCGGCAGCCCGGTTGCGTAACTATTATTTTGTTCTTGTCCTATTTCTTTGTTTTCCAATTTAGCTTTTGTCTAAGTCCATTCTACCTTCGTTACATAGGCCTATTTAGAAAGTCCGGTAGCTTATTTGCATACAATTTAGCAAGCAATAAGCACAATGCTGTATACTGTCCATCTTTCTTCCCGCTCTTCCTTCTCAAATGTTCTTCATTCCTTCATGCCCTCCTTCCTTTCCATTAAAAAAATGTTTTTTCTTCGTTTTCTTTTCGCCTTTCTCTTTCCTTTTCCTCCTTCCATTTCCCCTTTTCTTCCCTTTTCCCTTTCTTTCTCCCTCCTTTTTTTTCTTTTTCCCGTTATTCTTTTATTTTCCCAGTGAATCCGCCAGGGGCAACTTGCCCCCCCCCCCCGCCACTGCATTTAGATAAACACAAATTATCACCTACGCACTGAATCGATTATCACGTTTCCGGTAAAGAGTTGCAGAAATTTTCACGAATTACTATATACCCCATGATTCTGAAGCCATCTTTTAAACACCAACGCCATGATAATTGCCATTATGGGATTTCTATTCCGAATAGCCTGAATAGCCTGCTATTCCGATGACATTTCGTAATTCATCAGTGAATTTCCCTTAACGAGAGAACGTTTATTAGTTATTCCTACAAGCTTCATCAGGATGGTACTAACTTCCGTCTAATAACTATATTCGAACCATCAAAATTGAAATGCAATGATGGTCTCGGGTGGTGTTTCATCCCGTTAGTAAAGTTACGCAAGATTTTACGAACAACTGAGACATCTTCTCAGGTGCCAGCCAGCTACACAGGAATAGGTCACATAGCTCAAGAAAGATTCACCAATTGTGCGTTAAAAAGTCATGTGTACCACCAGCTTGTGAAACATCGCCAAGAATTCCCTTTTACGGTTACCATACTTCTAACCATTCATCCTACAGGTGGCTGAATGACGAATGAAACTCCTCAAAAAATCAGCATTGAATGCATCATCACCATCTTGCTTCGCGAATGGTGCATATTTCTTTTGCAATATTAATGTGTGACGCTAAAGAACTCCTGGTTACGAGATAAGAGGGATCCCAGAGGCTTTGTGCTGAAGGGTCAATAGGAAACTCCCCTGTACTCCTATGAGCCTGAGCGCGGGTAATATATGCATTTCAATTTATCTAGGATTTAGGGGTAATGGTAATGTGAGATTTAGATTCGGATCAGTCATTTATCCTGTTACTTCGAGTTAAATGTCACCGCCAAATACTGCTTTGACATGCATTTATTTCAATAACAACAGCGCATGAAATATATTACATCGCTGACAAACAACTATGAGTTCACGTGACACACCCTTCCTGTCTCGCTGCCTCCCACTTGATGGAAAGAATGCAGTGTCTAGAAACTGTGTTTTCCACATTGTGTTCACAGTGTGACACACAGTGTAAGCACTATTTGAATTCCCCTTTACACTGTATTTATTTGAGCACTTTAACCGCGTGAATAACAGTTTCACATGTCCACTATGTGTGCTAACTCTGAACACTCACACTGATGATGTGTTTACAGTGCGAAATCATTTTACAGAGTGGAACACAGTCATTTTACAGAGTGGAACACAGTATAAGCACAATTTGAATTCACCTTCACATTGAGAAGTATCAGCGCTTTAAGAGCATGAATAAAAATTCCACATAGTTCACAATGTGAAAACACTGTGTACACTCACACTGTAGATATGTTCACAGTGCAAAACCATCATGTTCACAGTGTGGAAAACATAATAAGCAAAATTCGAATTCACCTTAACACTGAAAATTTTAAGAGATTTCACAGCGTGAATAACATTTTCACATAGTCCACACACACATGTGAACTGTGAAAAATCACACTGCAAAGGCTTCCAGAGTAAAATCATCTTCACGCAATCAAATTTAAGCATTTAACACAGTGTATCACATATTCAGATATTCACTATTTAATCAATCTGTGAACACACTGTGCGACTATGGCCCGAATTCACAAAGGTGGTTTTGAAAACCCACAGTTGAGTCCATGGTTTCTATTGCAGATTTCCTGTATAAATTACGCTTAATTTAGTGCGATCTGGCGCGTGTATAAAAACTGTCCAATTCTTATGCGCGCTTTTGTTACAGTGCGCCAAATTGACGCCTGTTACCATGATAAGATACGCTTTTTTTATTCATGAGTCCACTCTTCAAACAGAGGACTCATGAATAAAATAGCGTATCTAACCATGGTAACAGTCGTCAATTTGGCGCACTGTGACAAAAGCGCGCTTCAGCATTGGACTTTTTTTACATACGCGGTAAAATAAGCATAATTTATACAGGAAATCTGCATAAACCATGGACTCAACAGTGGGTTTTCAAACCACCTTTGTGAATTCGGGCCTATATGTTTCTTCCAGCAGAGTATTTCTCCCTCTCCCTCTCTCTCTGTTCTGTTCTCATTCTCTCATATTGTAATTAACATGAATATTGATTAACCTTACAAACGATTACAGCCCAGTGAAGACGTTATTGGCGGCTTCTTCTCCCTTTAGGTTGTCAGAAGCTTAACCAGCGTTAGAACTATAGAGGCGGAAATCTCTCCCAAAGGGTAGAGGGACAGGGGGCTGGAAATTTGACAAGCCCCAAAAAAGAAGGTTATCACCCACAATTTAATGTCATTTCGACGAAAAATGAATTTGACAAGCAAAAAAAAAATTAAAAATAAATAAAAAGGGTTATCATCACAAAAGTAAGGTCATCTCGTACTAAAATTATAATTTTTATTTCAATTTTGAATGATGTATTTCTCACCATCATAAAAGACCTTAAATAGTAGGCGGCATTTTATATTGTGTCCCCCCTACCATGCCCCTACTGTCCCCTGTCCCTTGGGATTTCCGCCCATGGTTAGAACATCTTTTTTAATCAACCGCTCATCTTGCCTTGGGAAGCGACAGTCCCTCATGTAATTACTCTTGCTGTGACCGGGATTTATCGAATTGAGTCTAACTTCAATGACCGTTGAAAATCAAGGCATTAATTGATAATGAAAGCCGCTGGCTCTGTCTATTCAAAAAGATATACACGGGGAGACATGTTTCATAAAACAAATCAATGCATTAATAATGAGGATAGAGTACGTGATACACACTACGAAATTAAATTAATTTGACTGGTGAAGTGTAAATTTGGTGACGTAACGTCAAAATTAGTTAGTGATGCCAAACTTTCTGAAAAGATACCATTGTATGATGGGGGGACCTAAAGCTACGCACTTTGTTTACAAGTGATGTAAAATATGCCAATTTTTATATTTGAACAAATCATCTTTTAGTTATACTAATTTGTGGCAAATATTCTAAAGATCCTTAACCAAAAAGAAAATATCACAAAACTCACTAATACTAAAATCCCGCCGTGTTTTCCGAACACCTCTGGAATTCACCGCCCGATGTAGAAGGGGTCCTAAACTAAGCTACGCACTCGATTTAAAATGCAAAAAATTGTATTTCCTGTGCCTCAATTTTTAAAATTTGCTCAAATTATGATAGGATAATATAAAATTAAATCGAATGTAACTCCAAAATTCCAAACAATTGTGGGTTTTCTCTGCATTTAGAGATTTACTGCAGCCCATGTAGAAAAAATTGAAAAGGAATCGTTCGTCACACTGCAGTCACAGTTCCACACACAGAGTGCGCATTTGCCATTAACAAGTGGAATGCCTCTGGCCGTCTCACCTGCATCACGCAGTTCAATATAGCAGCAGCAGTGCTGACTTTGAAAACTACTCTAACTCGCATAAGATGTTTGTGATACATGGTACTCTTATGTCCACTTTTTATGAACTAGACCAATAAACTTACAGAGATATGATGGTTATTCAACAACAAGTGGAATGCCTCTGGCCGTCTTACCTGCATCACGCGGTTCAATATAGCAGCAGTGCTGACTTTGAAAACTACTCTAACTCGCACAAGATGTTCAGTGATACATGGTTACTCTTATGTCCATTTTTATGAACTAGACAATAAACTTACAGAGATATGATGGTTATTCAACAAAAAACCCAACATGGCCAAAGTTCATTGACCTTACATGACCTTTGACCTTGATCATGTGACTTGAAACTCGCACAGGATGTTCAGTGATACTTGATTACTCTTATGACCAAGATTCATGAATCAGATCTATAACTTTCAAAGTAATGATGGGTTTCAAGAGATACACCCAATTCGGCCAAGGTTCATTGACCTTTGACCTTGGTCATGTGACCTGAAATGCGCACAAGATGTTCAGTGATACTTGATTACTCTAATGTCCAAGTTTAACGAACTAGACCAATAAACTTTCAAAGTTATGATGGTAATTCAACAGATACCCCCGATTCGGCCAAAGTTCATTGACCCTAAATGACCTTTGAACTTAATCATGAGACCTGAAACTTGCACAAAATGTTCAGTGATGCTTGATTACTATTATGTCCAAGTTTCATGAATCAGATCCATAAACTTTCAAAGTTATGATGGGAATTCAACAGATACCCCCAATTCGGCCAAAGTTCATTGACCCTAAATGACCTTTGACCTTGGTCATGTGACATGAAACTCATGCAGGATGTTTGGTGATACTTGGTTAACCTTATGGCCAAGTTTCATGAACTAGGTCCATATACTTTCTAAGTTATGATGTCATTTCAAAAACTTAACCTCAGGTTAAGATTTGATGTTGACGCCGCCGCCGCCGTCGGAAAAGCGGCGCCTATAGTCTCACTTGCTACGCAGGTGAGACAAAAAAACCCCAATATGGCCAAAGTTCATTGACCTTACATGACCTTTGACCTTGATCATGTGACCTGAAACTTGCACAGGATGTTCAGTGATACTTGATTACTCTTATGTACAAGTTTCATGAATCAGATCCATAAACTTTCAAAGTTATGATGGAATTCAACAGATACCCCCAATTCGGCCAAAGTTCATTGAACCTAAATGACCTTTGATCTTCATCATGTGACATGAAACTCATGCAGGATGTTCAGTGACACTTGATTACCGTATGTGCAAGTTTCATGAACTAGGTCCATATATTTTCTCAGTTATGATGACATTTCAAAAACTTAACCTCAGGTTAAGATTTCGATGTTGATTCCTCCAACATGGTCTAAGTTCATTGACCCTAAATGACCTTTGATCTTGGTCATGTGACATGAAACTCATGCAGGATGTTTGGTGATACTTGATTAACCTTATGTCTAAGTTTCATGAACTAGGTTCATATACTTTCTAAGTTATGATGTCATTTCAAAAACTTAACCTCAGGTTAAGATTTGATGTTGACGCCGCCGCCGTCGGAAAAGCGGCGCCTATAGTCTCACTCTGCTATGCAGGTGAGACAAAAAAACCCAACATGGCCAAAGTTCATTGACCTTACATGACCTTTGACCTTAATCATGAGACCTGAAACTTGCACAAAATGTTCAGTGATACTTGATTACTCTTTTGTACAAGTTTCATGAATCAGATCCATAAACTTTCAAAGTTATGATGGGAATTCAACAGATACCCCCAATTCGGCCAAAGTTCATTG
The DNA here is from genome assembly GCF_018143015.1 of Lytechinus variegatus. NCBI lineage: Eukaryota > Metazoa > Echinodermata > Echinoidea > Temnopleuroida > Toxopneustidae > Lytechinus > Lytechinus variegatus. The sequence goes on from NC_054751.1 coordinate 13,762,120, forward strand.
ACCCTAAATGACCTTTGACCTTCATCATGTGACATGAAACTCATGCAGGATGTTCAGTGACACTTGATTAACCGTATGTGCAAGTTTCATGAACTAGGTCCATATATTTTCTCAGTTATGATGACATTTCAAAAACTTAACCTCAGGTTAAGATTTCGATGTTGATTCCTCCAACATGGTCTAAGTTCATTGACCCTAAATGACCTTTGATCTTGGTCATGTGACATGAAACTCATGCAGGATGTTTGGTGATACTTGATTAACCTTATGTCTAAGTTTCATGAACTAGGTTCATATACTTTCTATGTTATGAAGTCATTTCAAAAACTTAACCTCAGGTTAAGATTTGATGTTGACGCCGCCGCCGTCGGAAAAGCGGCGCCTATAGTCTCACTCTGCTATGCAGGTGAGACAAAAAAACCCAACATGGCCAAAGTTCATTGACCTTACATGACCTTTGACCTTAATCATGAGACCTGAAACTTGCACAAAATGTTCAGTGATACTTGATTACTCTTTTGTACAAGTTTCATGAATCAGATTCATAAACTTTCAAAGTTATGATGGGAATTCAACAGATACCCCCAATTCGGCCAAAGTTCATTGACCCTAAATGACCTTTGACCTTCATCATGTGACATGAAACTCATGCAGGATGTTCAGTGACACTTGATTAACCGTATGTGCAAGTTTCATGAACTAAGTCCATATATTTTCTCAGTTATGATGACATTTCAAAAACTTAACCTCAGGTTAAGATTTCGATGTTGATTCCTCCAACATGGTCTAAGTTCATTGACCCTAAATGACCTTTGATCTTGGTCATGTGACATGAAACTCATGCAGGATGTTTGGTGATACTTGATTAACCTTATGTCTAAGTTTCATGAACTAGGTCCATATACTTTCTAAGTTATGATGTCATTTCAAAAATTTAACCTCAGGTTAAGATTTGATGTTGACGCCGCCGCCGCCGTCGGAAAAGCGGCGCCTATAGTCTCACTCTGCTATGCAGGTGAGACAAAAAAACCCAACATGGCCAAAGTTCATTGACCTTACATGACCCTTGACCTTAATCATGAGACCTGAAACTTGCACAAAATGTTCAGTGATACTTGATTACTCTTTTGTACAAGTTTCATGAATCAGATCCATAAACTTTCAAAGTTATGATGGGAATTCAACAGATACCCCCAATTCGGCCAAAGTTCATTGACCCTAAATAACCTTTGACCTTGATCATGTGACATGAAACTCATGCAGGATGTTTAGTTATACTTGATTAACCTTATGGCCAAGTTTCATGAACTAGGTCCATATGCTTTCTAAGTTATGATGTCATTTCAAAAACTTAACCTCAGGTTAAGATTTGATGTTGACGCCGCCGTCGCCGTCGGAAAAGCGGCGCCTATAGTCTCACTCTGCTATGCAGGTGAGACAAAAACTGCATATGCGATGAGTGATGCGTAGCTTTAGGACCTGCGTAGCTTTAGGACCTCCGACCATATAAGGTACCCAATATATACACATCGCGAAAATAAGTGGAAATACTTGTAGTAATCATGTTCAACAACTGTGCAATAGTGTGTGTTTATGTATAATATAGTATATAGGCTTAATATTTTCTATTGCGCTTTACAATCCTTACTTGAGGGTGTTTCATAAAACTATTCGTAAGTTACGAGTGATTTTGGGAATGACTGGTGATCCTTTCTTGTGGTAAATTATCATGGACCCATTCCATGTAAATTATACACACAAGATTTTCATTGGTGTTGATTTAGTACCTATCTCATTCGCAAAGTCGCTCGTAAGTTACGAATAGCTTTATGAAACACCCACCCGGTGAAGTTTTAGTAGGCAATGTAAAACAAGTATCAAGTTGATTATGAATGTCAAAGGCAATCATTTCAAATGAACAATAAACTACTTTTTTATCTCGTTTAAAGATTACAAGTCACAACACAGAGTTGCGAATATGTATTCGATTGTTCATAAATTCATACTTTCCTATTTTATGATTCAGACTTTGATGAAAACTCCACGTAGAGCTCTCATTGTCTGCATCATTAAAATCATAGAGGCATACCTACTCCTCTATTTTGAAATCAAACACTATATTAGCTTTTTCACACATTCTTCGTGCTCGTGTATGGCGGCCCGGAAAATACATAAAAACGTGAGTAAGAAATTATCGAAATCTCCTTGCTCTGCATGCCAAAGTTAAACTTTTAATAGGCCGAGACCGGCTTCTTTTTCTCTTTTTTCCTAAAAAGAGAAGATACAGAGTGGGCTGTCGACTTGGGAGGAGGGAGAAAGTATTTGATGACGTGTTCAAAATCCCTGGCCGAATCTAGAATCTTTCGGCTTCAGATCGTTCTTCGAGCTCTCATTATTGATCCAGCAAATATTTTACGCTGCGGATGGGGAAACCATGGCCAAAATGAAAAAATTAAACTTACGGGGGAATAGATAAGGGTACGTATAGTAATTTTATCGAACAAATAGATTTTGCATTAACCTATTCGGGGTAACTGAGTTGTAAAATAAGGGACGATCGATTAGGCAAAATTTGCTGGCTGGATAATTACGTCGCATCCAAAAGAAGTTAAAGGTCTCTCTATTTACTGTAAATGCCCATTTCTGATTTTCTATTCATTTTTAACAGGATGATAGGTTTGATTTTGATGTGCACAAAAGCAGCTCAGTTGTTTTATTCTAGCACAAGAAACCTTACATTAAAAATAAAAAGTATAGGTATATAGGTGCACCCAGAATGACGCCCCCCCCCCCCCCCCTCCCCTCCCCAGTGGTATTTATACCTTTTCATACGAATTGTACATTTGAATCTTTTCGACGAATATCTAATAAATATCTCATTCATATTTAGAAAGGATATACATCCAATTCCCACATTAATTTGTTTCAAAGTTGTTAAACTTATTTACACATTTTAAGTGATAAACAATGTTGATGAACCGGAGCGAGGACATTTTTTATTACCTTGAGCTGACATTATGATCTAGGCCATTCTGCATGAACACGTGTGTCATTATTAAGTTTGAATGACAAACCATCGATCGCCAGAGAGATAAATGACTACCAATATAGGCTAATTATATGCTAGGTCATCCGAACAGTGTCTGTTATGTAACACGTCTGCCCATGGTCAATGAAAGTAAATTGATATTCATTTATTTACAATTTTCTGCGCAACTCCGTATACAGTCAAACATATTAATTTGTCACTTCTGATATGTGTAATAAACTGCATTTTATTAAAAGACTGTTGTTAATATGCACATGCATTAACATAAAGTATAACACAAAAACAGTAAACGTAATGGAAACACATTATATGTAAAATTTCGCGTTTCATGGTTAACTCATGCACATCTATCAAGGACTGACCCTCGAAAGATGTTTTAATTGACATGGAATATGCCATGTTGCTATATAATACGAGTAGCGAAACTAGCTTTGATTGTAGAATAATGTGGATGCATCGTTGAAACTATTCAAATTAATCATTTCCTTTTAGCAAATGTTTCCATGATTCATCCCAGGCAGATCAGCCATGCAATAATGGATTCAAAATGGCCACATTGCATTCATTCCCTGCCAAAACTCCGGTGTTGATTTAACACCAGCCCGGAATCTCTATATACAGAAGTATTTAAACAACACCAATTTGGAATCAAACCGATGCTGTTCTAATACTAATTAGTGTTGTACAAACACCTATCTTGGTGTTATACCAGAACCAAACTTGTGTTAACACTTCTTTTGTGCACTGTAAAGAAATAAAGTGCTTATTAAGCACTTACAGTGCTTGTATAGTGACTGCGCAACGAGTGCTGATTTTCTAGTTTAAATGAATCAGATAAAGGTTGACTCACCGTCGAATGATGGCAATAATGTTCCAGGATTCCAGACAGTATTTTCTTAACCTGCTCTATGCCTCAATATTCGAAGAAAAAAATATATCCCTTAATTCTCACTGTTTTTCCTGCAGATAAGACAAAGAAAAACAAATGTAGGAATAGTAGGATTACTATTGTCAGAAATTCACGCAATAGTTATTATCTTGATGCGATAAACTGTGGAACTTAACGAAGGTTCATTATAAATGGTCTCGAGCCATTCAGATATGTTTTTCGGATTTCTCAAGACTTTCTTCTCCCTCATCATTATATCGGGGATCTAAAATCCATCTCGACATTTATAGACATGATCCACACTACTCCTACACATATAGCAGTTCAATCATTTCGAGTGGTAAAGAAAACTTGTTGTTTTCCAACAAGATTATCACGAACGCGTGTTAATAAAAATTTACTCATTCGCGATTTTCAAAAATTAGAACAAAAATTGCAGAAGACTCGTGGCGGTGAGAGTTTAGAGGGTACATTTAGGTCCAAAGATGATAAAGAATGTTACGAAATAACTAGCAAGGCAATAAACAAGGCAGTATTTAATCATTTACCAGTTAAAAGACTCAATTTGGATTGAAAAGAAAAAAAATAATATTTGTCGAATCAGCTGGATATTCAAGCAATTCAATGATGCAAATCAATTCTAAGAGTCAAATAAAATCCTAACTGTATTCTAAAAAAAAGTATACACCCAATTTAGAAAAAAAATATTTAAAAAATAAAATGCATAAAACAGGTGAGAATTACCTCTAATGCTTGATTGTGTTTTTTTTTTATTCAAATCACCTTTCTCTCAGAAGTTAATTTCGATAAATTTTCCACTGAAATTACTCCTACAACCAGATCCTTTCGTTTCGTACATTCTGGATGTACACGTAGGTGGGTGTGGGTGTGGGTGAGAGCGAGGCGAGTGAAATTTTATGATGTATGATTTATTACAGATACGATTGCCAATGGTGATTGTATGGCTATCAAACTGTTTACTTGGAAAATCTGGAGTAATAATACCCTGTTAATTGAATAGCTTAGTGCGGTATAAAAAGCGTCATTTCATTATATAATAGAATTATATTACCTAAAGATACATTAAGAACTGAAATTCGATTCAGTGCTACGGGTACATCACAGGGGTACATCATGTTCAAGAATTATACAAACAAGAGTCACGTGGCTACAAGAAAGATGATAGGATTAGCAATGGGTTATATGCAAGTAATTACATTTACGGAAGCTAACTTGGTAAGAAAGGAAAGCACCATCTTGAAAATATCAGTCACGACAGTGTTGAATAAAACATTCCCACAATGCCATCTGGGATTTTCCGGATCTCACACCATATCCTTCAAAATACTAGGTGAAATAGTGGCATGTGTTGATTAACATTGTCCGTTATAACCCGGGTGCCTATAGGCCTTTGTCTTTTATTTCTTGGTCTATTTCTCGTCTTGGAAAATATCTTGCCACGTTAGATGAATAAACCGATACTTGAATTCAATTCATTGGTTCATTATTTGAACCATCCTGCCTTACAGACATATCTCGGAAGCCGTGATTTAAGGGAATATGGAAAAAGAAGACATGCGCTATATTGTCGGAAGATGTAAATAAAGTTCATTTTTCGTAAGAAGAGCGCGCGTTTTGAGTCACTAGTGGTTGCATTTTGTAACAACTGACACGCGGTTTACCGGAGGAATCGATCAGAAGGTCATGAAAGCTCCTAGATTATGGTTGAGAGGTCATGCCGTACAGACAAGCTCTTGTTATTTCAGCGATACTTTTTCCATCAGAATTCAGCTCCGGAATAATTTGAATTCAAGTTCCAACTTTCAATTCGTTCATGATTTGAGTGATTTTTTTTCACTATGATCCTTAATTCTAGTGACGGCCCAAAGCAGTCACTTTCACGTTCGGTCAGGCACAAGGGCGTGAACTCGCGCGCGCACTGTTCGTTTCACTTTCGTGGCGCGTGCTCAAGCAAACACCATTGTGGTACTTGCACATAAAGTTAAAATCGTAGCGCATGCGCAAACTACCACCCTTCCAGCTACGAGACGTATGATTCTTACTTTAGATGACTTATTCATAATCGAATGCTTACAAGAAAAACCTTGGGCTTATTTAACTTTCAAATTATACCAGAGTGTGACAAACCCTGTAGCTGTAATCGAGAAAAGGAGAATGACTCTTGTTCACTGACTCAACGCAATTGACTCGTGATCTTTATTTTTCGATGCTCTTTGATCGCATGTCCAGAGGATGCCTAGCTCGTAGAATTAATCCTAGATGCACATTTCTTGATTTCTCCCACAACACAATCATAAAATAATGTCACTAAAATATTTCCTACCTTTTTCGATATCAAAAAATATATTAAGAAAGTTAGATGATTAGATTTTCTCAGTCAAAAATCATTGGCAACACCGAATATTATAAGATAAGACATGAATTTGTTAAAATGTTTTAAAAGTGAAAAAAATACTGCTTTTGACTTTCGTCACGCCAAATTTTTTCAATAGGTTTTCATGGTTGATAGTGGATAGACAGTATCTGATTCGAGGTATGAGTCGTACCGTGGCAAAATGTCAAGATATTAATTTCTGTTCGCCATTCTTTTCCTTGAAGTAATAAATTAGTACCCGACAGGAAGAATATCATTACTGATCTTATTGGGCCATTGTGTTTACCAAATTGTTGTGGCTATCATCATCATTATGTCCTTTCAGCTATAATGTCCGCTAGTCAAGTCGGGGTCGCCCGCGGTGTCCAAAGCGCTGAATACCCCCTATAGTTTTTTTAAGCATTTAAAGGGGGAACAAAGAGAGGGATAAAACGAAGAAACACGAATATATATATATATATATATATATATATATATAAGGAAATTATCGGCCGTGTAACCCTATAATACAGCAATAATTCAATCAAGAAAAGATGTGACATCACACTAAGGACGTGATTGTGCCCCCCTAAAATATCATCATCTTGGCGCCACTCCTGGTGGGGGATACAAAATAGGTCGTTCCCTGGACAATATTTCGCTCCTTTAATTTGTGCCAGTGGTTGCCTCTGCAGAGTGTATATTCGAATCCAAAAGCTATATCTTCACCACACGACATACATTTCAAATGAGCAAAACAGGCAGTTGGCTTTAGCCCTCGGCGCCATTTTACACATGGTCAGTGATACCAATCATTATGCATTGCCTGGAACGTACGTTATGCACAGAACAGCCAAGGAAGCATTTCACCCATGATTGACAAATATATTATAGAATACACACATCTCATGTTTAGACACGCTTCACACTTGACCGGATGAGAGATATTTGAATTAGAGATGGAACGCGCAGTGTGAACGTGTCCGTGATGCTATCACATATGAGACCATGAAGTAACTATGTTCAATGGCAGTGCTGGAGGGAAATTCTTGATGTGGGTATTATGAAAAGTTAAAAGAATTCTCTTTGAGTTTCGACATGGTGTCTTGTTAAAGATAAGATATATGAATAGATAACAAGATAAACAAATGATGAATAACAGTCTGAATCACATCTTTACACAGTCCAGTATATGTGGTACATCGTGATCACAATCTGAGCACACTGTGTGCACTCGCACGGTCGATATGTCCACATAATGTACAAATATCTCCACTCTGTTCAATTCGAGCAGTTTAACAGCCTTAATCACAACTTCACACAGTCCAGTATATGTGGTAAAATGTGATCGCAATCTGAGCACACTGTGTACACTCGCACGGTCAATGTGTACACAGAGTGTGATATCTTCTCTACACTATTCGATTCGAGCAGTTTAGCAGGGTTACTCCTACATGTACATGTATCTTCAGACAGTTCACCATATAATTCACTGTGGCCGCACTCTCAGCCCACTTTGAACACTCGCACTGTCGATGTGTCCACAGAGTGTGATATTTTATCCACACTGCTCCATTCGAGCAGTTTACCAAAGTGAATCACGTATTCAGACAGTCTACTATGCGATACACTGTGACCAAACTCTGAGCACACTGTGTACACTCGCACGCTCGGTGTGTCAAAAGAATGCGATATTTTCTCCACACTGGTCAATTCGAACAGCAAGGTGAATTTAAACACCTGCACTGTCGATGTGGCCACAGAATGTGATTTTTTCTGAGCACACTTTAAACACTCGCAGGCAGGAGAGAATCGACATTAAAAGGGAACAAGGGCGCGGACCTATTTTGAAAGTGCGGGATTGAGTGGAAAGAGGGGGAGAAGGCTGAAAAGTACACAACTAGCGAGTTGCAAAAGGGGGCGTGGATTCTGCTGCGTGGTACATCTATTGAAAATGCAACTAAAATCGCAATGGACCGCTGAGAGGTTTTCGCCGAAAGTTGGTGGACCGGGACAGATTCCAAGAAGACACTCCTCTTTTGATTCACCGAATTTCGACAAAGACTGACTGGTTTGTCATAAAGGGTTTTGACAATAGTGTCCTCGTTCCAGAAGGCGTCTTCGAAGTGGTTGCAAAAACTTCCTCACGTCACAATTTGATGGTAATTTTTACGGTTTTTACGTTTACTTGAAAAGTGGGGTTGATACCCCACCCCCCTCCCATGGTTCCGCGGCCCCTGAGGAATATAATCATCTGATGGTTCGAAACAAGAAGAGCAATTATTCTCTCCCATTCATTGTATGACATGCACATAATGAGGTAGTGTTTATGAATTGTATTGTAACAAGTGAAATCGAGGCCTTATCGGGCGATCGATCAGAGAATGTAGATGAAATTCCATACGTCATAAAATAACACGGACCTCGATCAGATTGACACTCAATCATGACTGTGTGATACAGCCATGGGGGAAACGTTGTATCCAATGTACCCCTTCGGTTCCTCTCGATCGCTATTCGCTATAACTCCCTATCATTTACCCTACACACCATCCCCTCTCTCCTCCTCTCTCATCTACTTTTATTTTCCCTTGCTCTCCCACTCCATTTTTCTTTTCTTATTCTTCTGATTGTTAACCATGGTGTTTCTAAAATATGTAACTTATTCGATGAGTGAAATAAAGAAACACCTGTATTTGATTTCACCCTTCCCAAAATGATGAAAAACGATTATGTTGAAAAAAAAAGAAATGTGCCACTTTCCTGCTCCTCCCCCTCCCTCCCGTCCACCCTTTCTCTCTGTCTCTTCCGAACCATTTCTCTTCCTTCATCACTCTTTATTTGTCGCCCCTTTTCCCCCATTTAATTCGAATTAAACTTACGATCATCGAATCAGTGAACTAATTATCAATTTTCTAGGAATCATCGTAAGTTCACGGCCTCCTAATGCGATCACTCATAATAGTAGGTCATATATTCCGATATGAAAAACATCAGGAACGCGTGCCCGAACGTCTACAACTATACATCGAACGAAATATTTTCTTGTCATTTTTTAAATTACGTTTATATTTAAAAGCTCATTCGATGGTATTCGACTCATAATTAATTGAAACGTTGAAAGGCTATGAAAGTACCTAGAATACAAAATACAAAGAAAATATTCATCAGATTCGACCCTTTGAAATCATTAAATATTATTAAAAAGTGAATAACTTTGGACATGGAAAAACTGCTGGTGTTTCGATGGAAGCCCTCCACAGAGAAACTAACATATTTTCACCACCAAGGAGATGATTGAAAGAGAAATGGAACTTGCCTACAATTTCACCATTCAAACCTCGAAATTCAAGACTCCAATAGCTTCTCAGCCTCTTGGGATCGGAAATGCTGTAATTCGTCACTCCACATTTCCATTTAATTCTTCTTTCATCGGCATTACCGATTCTCCAAAGCGTGTCTTCGAAAATGAAATCGAAAATTCGCACATGATTACGACCTCAAAGGTCGATGGTAGATATAGATATCGGAAGTAAAGAAAGCAAGCTATTGCGAGCTGCGACTTCCATTCTCCTCACTTCAATAAACCATCTGATATACAAACGAAGCAACAACAAAACAAAACCCGCCATATTCTTAATTTGCTTACTTTTGCCGTTCATTACCCCCTGCTTGGCGCTAAATCGATGCCAATATAACTTCGTAATCTATATAATCTTCAATATATACAATGGCCGTGATTGGTAAGCGAATTAATATCCTCCGCCGCCGAATCCAAATCTTAATGAAATTATGATATGATATCGGTATCTTGCATACCAGACTAACGTTTCCTCACTTTATCAAATCGCCTGGAAATCTACCTTGTATATCGTCTATATCGTATGAATTTTGTCGATTAACTAAGAAATGATTTAAGTTGTCGTTGCCATCAAAACAACATCATAATTCATAGCAAGTATACACGAAATATTTTGTTAATTGTCTTTTAACTGGAAAAAAATTGTTCAATGGAATCGAATGGAATATATACCTGTTGTACTTTCAGACTGCATTTTCAAGAAACCTTGTATCGATCGATCGATTGATTGATTGATTTATTGATTGATTGGAGAAGGAATTAATGATAAATGCAAGAGTACCATATCAACATAATCGTTCGAACTGTGCGAATACAACACATCATATTGACATTTAAACTTTTTTTAAAAATCAGTGTCCACTCAACTTGTATTGACAAGGATCACTCAATACGAGTGAAGTAAAACATCTGAATTTTCCACACAAATTTCATTTTAAAGCAAGCAAGATTCACTCAACAAAGAATGAAAATATTTTTTATTCTAGTGAGAATTCATTTGCTCGTCCGGAGGAGCAAATTATTCAATCTATTTTTGAAGAGAGCGTTTATTCCCCACTTTATCGATGTATACACATGTCATGCTGTTTATGCCAGCTAAATGAAGATTCAAAACAAAGAGTACGTCAACCACGATAACCAAATCCTGTTTATCTCACCAAAGTAAGCATCTGAAAGGGTACTCCTCCGTCACAAAAAAAATTAAACCAACCTGCCATTCCCGGGAGGACCATAAAGATGCATACTGACTGTTCGCTAATACAATCTCGATTGGATATAGCATCCAGCATAAGAGACCAAGTCAAGAAAAAAACTCTAAAAGCCAGAAGCCAGGCGGATTTGGAGTCATCCAATTTATGCTTTGCGATATAACAGAGTAACAGAATGTGACTGTCACTGCAATTTATGTCAAAATTGCGAAGGCTCCATCAATTCCTGGGATGGGTTACGCTCTTCGGCGGTGGCTACCCTAATGACAAGAACTTGTTTTCGTCGAGAAGACATTTACCGGTGTTTTCCTGCCAACACGCCACAAAAATTCGTCTAGATTTTTTTGTTAACGTTCCCCTTTTTAAGCAGGCCAACCATGTAAACACGATTCTTCGACGAGATCAACAGAATGCTTCTTCGGATTAATACAAACACATTCAAAGATGCTTACCTTTTATGATGTGGTCTATTCTGGTAGATCAAATAAAAACATCCATTCTCTTTTGGCTAGAATATAATGACGAGGGCTCGGTTTTGTAAAGAAATAACGATATAACTTTCATTTAAATCAATATCTATTTTTAATTCGAGGAAGTCCAGTTATGCGCACCTGATGCAGAAAATCAAGAATTCAGCGGAAACTTGTACTGAGAGTTTATATCCAACCCGGTGTTGCTTCAAGAGAATAAAATGATATGAGTGAGTCTCTCGACTGTCGCCACGGTGCAGTAGGAGAAGAGAAGGCAAAAGCCTAAAAAAAAAAAACATCCCGCTCTTTTTCTTACCTCATCGGTTCCCCAGTACACCGCAGAGGGCGAACTTGCGGTAGACGAAAAATACCGTTGGCCTTTGCTATCGTATGCAGCTTTTTTATACTCTGATTTTTAAACGATGACGAAGCATTATCGACCGTCAGAAAGCGTTTTTGAGAAATAAATGAGTTGTTATTAGGTATTTACAGAGCTGTTATGAATCTTGGTTGAACAATCACGAAGTACATCGTAATTACGAGTCGCAGGGATAAGGTCATGACTGCTTTAATGGCTGTCCCTGAAATATATCCTGTGATTTTTCTTCCTAACAACATCCCATTTTGTAAAACTTGAAGCCCGCAGTTTACTATCTGGAGCAATAGGCGTTGAAGACGATTTGTTTTTAACGTGTATGTTTATAGTACCTGTCTTCTCAAAATTGTGAAGCAATTGCAATGGATCACAAGTCCTGTTAAAAAATGATAATAATACCTTCTTTCTGAAGAATGGGTCGATGGTACTTATTTCCTTCAAAAATAGGATCATGGAAATAATTGAGGTGGGTGCTCCAACTTTCTCTCTCTCTCTCTCTCTGTATATTATATATCTACAAATTACACTAAGTAATAGTGACAGTTTTTTACCAATAAAGCATATATCATATTTCTCGTATTAATGTAACAATATGAAAACGACACAACATGATAAAGTCAACATTACTCATTTAATATACATTCACTTTAAGCTATATGACTCCATTGATCCTTGTGTGAAACGCAACGTGCGAAAACTGTATATAATGTATTTTTTGTCTCAAATGATTTATTTTTTCAACTGACCAGGGCCAAACTAGTTTATTCAATTATATACAGTATATATACATTTAATGAATAATGTTCGGCCGTGGTCAGTTAAAAACACACATTTGAGACCAAAATATATACAATTTGTGTATGTGTGTGTGTGTGTGTGTATATGTATATATATATATATATATATGTATATATATATATCCCACTCTTTTTCTCTCTCTCTTTCTCATTCTCTCAATAATACCACATTCGCGTGTATATAAATATTCTCGCGAACAAACAGAAAGCGAACAAGGGTTTTGGTATACTCAGTACATCGATAGTGTTATTAGAATAACGATACTTAATTTCCAATTTACATTCAAACACCAAACACTGTTCATATTTACTCACTGGTCTGTGTAAACGGATGAGCTTGGGGAAACCTGTTTGCGAAGGAGCATTGAGTGTCTCCAAGTACAAGTACCTGCTCTGCATATACCCCCTTTCCGAATGGTCTCCGTTACCATCACAACAGAGCAGTGCCACTTTAAAGGTGTCTGTTCTCATTTACAACAAAACCCATTAAAGTTTCCTGTCGCACATTAAAGTTTCCTGTCGCACATACGTTTAGCATTAGCATGACGATATATTTTCAGATTTCTTGAAAATAAGTGGGCATTTCCGTAAAATATGTACGTCCGACCCCGTGTATATGAGACCTTCATGAAATATTCTGTCTCTGATTTCTTTGTTCTTTTGACAGTCTGTTATGCTATCAAATGACTATGACTTGGTCAGATTATAAAGTGAAGTAAAACTTGAGAAAAATAGGGGTCGGATGTACACAAAGGTTGCTTATTTTACGGAATTGCCCAAGTGCTAACATCAATTACTATCGGTATTTATCATTTGATTCGTTTTTAATACATATCCGTAATACTAGTAATATGCAATGGATTGTTCTTAATAGACTTAAGCAAATAATTTATATCACTGACTTCTAAATAAAGTTTTAAAACATTGCAATTACGGAATAAGAGGAGTCAGACCAGTTAACCAGATATTTTTTTTAGTACGGATAGCTTTCAATACATATGTATATTGTTTATATGTGTGACCCTGTATATAGATATTTCCTGTCATGTGCCCAGGAGTCAATCATGGCGGAATCATTCTCCCTTCTTTATCCATGGCCTCCCATATAATTCTGACAAAATGAGATTTACTTTATTTGCTGCTAACAAGAAAGGGCGTAAACTCTGATTAAATTTAAAACTAAAATTTTCACTGGGAATCAGTAAATTAAAAAAAGGTTTAAAATGCGCCAAAATAATACACTTTTGTATGATTGAAATATTATCATACTAGTAAAATCTGATTACCGAAACATTCAGTTTCTTTTCACTAAGAATCGATCACTTGAAACTGCGTAACTTCTGAAGGTTTCCATGATAAAGAAGAATAGTGTAGTTGGTTTCACGGTACACAATAATGGGCAAGCGTTGGCCCTGCAAATGACAACCCAAACTCGACGTTCTGACAAGTGTACTCTTGTCCTCTTCAGGAGAATTTTTTATTTGAAACCTGAAACTGTCCTATAGTCACTAAAATATCGTAAGATTGGAATGTTATTAATGTTGTCAAATATACGTCACACATTAAGTAACCTTTAACAAATTGTTTTGAGAGACGTTGAGAAAGATTCGGAAGGAAAGCCTCAATATCGGCGAAAAAAAATCACGATTCTCTGCTAACATCTAAGAACCGTTCTAGTCTTGACCCTCGGAAAGAAAAAAAGGAAGGGAAATCGATTGCCTTGCTCCAGGCAAAAAGTCCTGCTAATGAAAATACTGTCGGTGTTACATTATGAATCTGACAACAAGGAGTAGCTCCGGGCAGTCGTAGCCATTTCTATTCTTCAAGCCAAACATGCATGGATCTAGATTTACAAATGACTTTTGTCTGCAACTCGATTTCAATGTAGAGTATCAAGGAGTAAAGCTCCATGGTGTTCTTCATTACGTCTGTGTAGTAAATTTTATATTCTATTCGTTATGGCAAATGAAACATTATTTGACCATACGTGGTTTAAGAGATTATGTTTATTAATTTTATCATGAAATTCTAGTCAAAATGTCATGTCCCCACAATTTCAAGTTGATTCGAATCGAAAGAAAGAAGCCAAGCTAAAGCATAATGATCGGAGCGTTAAGTCATTTTGAAGTTGCGCTTAAAGGGAAACTATCACGTTGTGAACAGCTGATTTAAAAAAAAATCTCGAACAAAGATAAAACATGTGAATGAGTGCCTGTATTTGTCAAAAAAAAATGGAAAAGACCACAATATAGGATGACAAAGTCTTATTTAGACACAAGTAGCAATTATTAGCCAGATTTAAAGAACCTCCGTCTGTAAGACGCATTCAGCTTATGGTTTTCGCCAAATTTAAAAAGTCCGTTAGCTGTGTTGACTCCCTCCTAATGTGTGTATCTCCTATGCACACACTATTACAGTGTACACGTACATGTACCTTGCACATACTGTACGTAAATCATGCTGGTTTCATCTATACTTTGTGTGTGTTGTGGTGCTCAGATTCGCGGTATTCATAAAGTCATTGAAACCAACCGGCCTAAATTGTTTTCAAACTTTGGTTCACATCTCCAAAGTTTTAAAACAGTTCCCTTAGATATACTTTGGAACTTTTGAAATTGTATTCTTGCGCCAGAAACCTAATTTTTAGCCCATTTTCAAGAACCAAAATAAGAGGGGTTTTTCATCAGAACAAAGTTTCTTGGATAAATTATAGCGGATAATCGTATTTTTGGCAGATTTTACCACAGAGAAGCACTTTATGGAATAGGTTGCATCAATGGAAATTACACGAGGAAAGGAGAAATCAAACACTGCTTTAAAACATATCAAGAAAATAAATATTTAATATTCCATATAATAAAATATAAAAAAATAATTATGTAGTCAATGGCTGATGTCATCGGTATCCTCGTTGCATATCGACCATGATAATGTAACTTCATTTCAATTAGGTAAAATGAAACTGTAAATTATCTTAACTTTCATATTTCTCATCCGATTTACAAGATCTTTGATGTTTTAGGATTTCAATTTGAAAGGATTTCCTTTAGCAGTCGAAAACCTCATACTAACAAGTTTTTATGAAGGTTGATCCAGTTTTCACGTCTACAAAGATTATATCGTGAAAAAATCAAATTTATTTATTAATCTGAATCGAATTCTATTTATATATTTTTATAATTTTTTATACCTATACATAAACATACCCCCACACACACACACTCTCACACACACGCACACATTACTGTTCCGTCCGGGAGTTTATATGGTTTTATATACTATTACATTTTTTAAAACAAACTAAACAAATTTGAGAGGATGATTCATTGATTCAGCAAAAGAAATACACGGATATCCTGTGACACCCAAAACATTTCTATATAACATTTTTATAAATAATATTATCACTAATGATAGGCATTTATATAGCGCCATATATCTAGAAATATTCTATTCCGAGGTGAACTGTTATCATTATTATTACTCCGGCTTTAGCTCGAGCTGCTTTTCAGCGCTCATGCATTCAATGAATTAATCCTGTCAGGTAACCATTCACCTCACCTGGGTTGAGTGCAGCACAATGTGGAAAAAAATTCTTGCTGAAGGAAATTACGCCATGGCTGGGATTCGAATCCACGACCCTCTATTTTCAAAGTCAGATGACTTTGGGCCACAACGCTCCACAAATATCTCCACTCAGGTCTAAGAGGTTGTCGGCAGACTATTATTCATTTAAGTTGTGCTATATTGATATAAAATTTTGCCTCACATAACAGATCCGGGCAATTATATATTAAATATTACGGCTCAAAAAATGTTGTCAATCATAATTATTTAGGTCTGTAGAACAATACTGTAAAGCTTGCAAAAAACATGGTTTGTGCTTTGAAATATTGAGCCAAAAAAAAGGTTGCTGCAAGGTAACTATCAAATTCTACATTCAACTTCTAGTCACAAAAAGGAAAATGTGTCTCGGAAAAAAAAATCAAAAAAGGAAGTGAAATAGGTCGGTCGATTAGGGAATTTTACGGTCACTGGCGGCGAAGGCATGCCCCGTAATCCACACTGGCTCAAATCAGTGCAACTTAAGTCTTTATACTTCGATCATTGATGCCATGCTTCAGGTGTTCATGACTCCCGCGATTTCGAGAAGAAACCTCCCCACAAGACTGACAACATACCTATATGCATTCCAGATTTATATTTCCCGCATAAAAGCTAAATGTTAAACCACTTTCCATAAAGGCCATGGCGTGACTGATCATAGGTATTTTGGAACAGCCGGCGCACGAGCTCGAAATGCTGAAGGTATGTCCTCGGAACCGGATAAACTTTTAGTCTGGGATCAAGACGTTTGAACGCATTTGAACAAAAGAAAATGCAAAAGTGATCACCTACAAACGTTATTTTCATGACTCTGCAACTGTCAGTCATAATTTAGCACTACGTATTTTGTCCAATTTACATTTCACTCGATAATCGGTGACAATCCGAATATGCAATTAAGAGTAACCGGTTTATAGACTAGTCTTTGATATACCACGTGATAGCTGGTCATATGGGGGAGAGGAACCGGCGGGTATAAGACGCCAACTAGAGAGGCTGCGATCAGGTTGCAGACTTGGGCAGGATCGGTAAGAGCTGTTTACTAACGATGTAAGGAAATAAACTGAAATAGAAAAGGGAGGGTTAAGGGGGAGATAAACTCGTTGGATCGTGTACTTACTACTCTTACCTTTCTGAATAATTGATAATTCCTTAACCTATAATGACAACCAATGAGCGTATGTTCGATAGGCAGGAGCCTTAGCTTACGAGTGCTTACATTAATAAATGTGTTTTTATTTCTTTGGCGAAGAATTATCTTTTTATGTAATTTATCACTATGTCACATTTCTTTTTTTTTACATTACTTTTCCTCAGCCCTTTCTTATCTGCGTACAAAACTATCCAAGTACACTTTGTTTTTTGACAAATTTGAAAGTGATGTATTGAATTGGAAGAGTGTATTCCTTGCATTGTATTCATCCGAGGGGAAAAAAAGTAATGTTTAAACATGTATACATTTTTTTTTTTGAGGATGTGCACAAAAATGAGTTTATGATTTGGGTTTTCCTCTCAAATTTTAAAAAATGTTAAATCGGATCAAAATGGACAAAGTTGAACGGGAACCCCTATATTATTTTGTAGATTTGCCAAAAACGGAATAAACGTGACAATCATCATTTCATTATCCATAGTCAAGGATTCAAAGGAACAAAAAATAGCCGAATGTGACGAAGTACTGAGCATCGCTGTCGTATGATATAGACAGATAAAAAAGTCTCGCCAATATGCAACAATTACCTACATTTATTTCATTAAATATTCTATATTGTAGACAACTTTTATACGTCGTTATGATTTTGAATAACCTTATAGCGGGAATTTGAAAGTGATCATTTCTATGCCACTGTCACAGCAATACCAATAGAAAATCAGCCAATATGCCAATTTTTTTGACAAGTGTATACCTATAGTTACCAAGAATGCGTATACCATTTCCATTTAATTAAATGCAGGATAAAAGAGCAAAATGTCGATTACATGCCTTGCTCACGGGCATAGGTGCCGCGGCCGGTCATCGAACCCCGGACTTTCCTTGTACAGTCAAGCGCCTTACATTAGACAAATCGTCCACGGCACCTCCATGTAATAGATTTGATCGGTCTGGGATCTATCCCGTTGATGTGACTCTGACATATGACTTTTGCAGTTAGGACATTCGTGCTGATTCTCATTTCCTGTGTTATTTGCTCTCTTTATACAGCCAAATGTTAGGGGGGTTTCGCACCATGACGTAGACCAAATTCAAGAACGCACTATTGACATTGCCCAGCGAATGAGACTGAACAGCTGGGTGGTCTCTGCCGAAAATTGTTGAACCAGAACAGCAATTATCGAAGTTTTGGAGCTGACCAATTATGTCGTTTGTCCAGATCCCACACTCTAAAAAATTCAGAGCTAATTTAGCTCTTAATGAGCTTGTATAGTGACTGTACTTCAGAGTGTTGATTTGTCTAGTTCAAATTTGAACGAGAAAAATCACCACTCCAAAGTGTACGCACTATAGAAATTCGGGTTCAATTTTACAACCCTAGGGGTGCACAGGCTTGTCCCCATACGAGTACTCCTATAGCGGTGCACACGTACACCCCGAATAGGGGTGTACAGTGTGTGTGTGTGAGTGTGTAGTCACTCTACACGCTCCTTAAGAGCTACATTAGCTATTCCTTTTTAGAGTGCAGGATTACCAATTTTCGACAAAGACTTTTTGGTTGTTCTTTGTCATTGATGGCATTTGATAAAACATTTTCATGTTGTAGAAAGCGCTCTGCGTTGCTTTGCGATAACTCCTTGTGCCTGTTGCATAAAACTTTTTACCTGAGAAAACTCAGGTTGTTTTTAACGGAGTTTTTGACCTATGTTAAGATTAATGTCAGAAATCAGACTAACCTTAGTTTTCAGTTTTTACCAGAGTTTTCTCAGGTGAAAAGTTTTATGCAACAGGCCCCTTATTGGCATATAGTCAGTGCGGCCGTTCCACCTTGGAAGCGCAATCTTTCGTAATCTTTTTAATTAAGCAAAGTGTCCACGTGTATTCCCTTTGCCATTGTTGCAACATCCTGAATTTTATCTGCATCTTATTCCAATCAGACGCCCCAAGGCTTCCTATCTAATTTCCGAACGAAAACACATTTCCAAAAAAATCATTACCGCCAATACCGTCTTACGATAACAGAACCTAATGAAAATTTACCCGAAGACGACGTTGGAAAGATGAAGATATTTCGAGACGAGCACGGTAAAACAAAAGAAGTAGGCGTCAAAGAAAATGGATTGAAAGAAGATGGAATGAAAGGTAGAACGAAAACCAAACAAGTAGAAATGGTGATGAAAACTGAACAAAGAACGAAATAACCGGTTGTGAGAAATAGAGAATGGGGCCTACAAACCAGAGCCTAACATGTTTAGTAATCTACCATGACTTTATAAGTTTGAAGTTCATATCGGCGGGGTTTCTTCAAAAAGTTGATCATTCTGTAAGGTGCCTGGACAAGCGTTGTTTATGGAAGCTGCGAACATTATTAGTTTCTCTGCCCCACACCAAGAATGCAATATAGAAGTGATCGAGCCTTACACAGCAATGACGTCAATTAAAAGTCACGGTGACCCACAGCACAAACAACATCAAATATGATTTGTTTGGCATGCTGG
Organism: Lytechinus variegatus; assembly: GCF_018143015.1. Classification (NCBI taxonomy): domain Eukaryota; kingdom Metazoa; phylum Echinodermata; class Echinoidea; order Temnopleuroida; family Toxopneustidae; genus Lytechinus; species Lytechinus variegatus. Next base: position 13,781,901 of record NC_054751.1, read on the forward strand.
GGATAAGCCATAGACAACATTGGATATCACTAATATTGATTTCCAAAATGACAAATACTGCGATTCTGGTTCAGTGGTTTTAGAGAAGGAGACTCTTGACCACAAAACCCGGATTCAAAACCAAGTCAACGTGTCTGTGTCGTTTTGTATTCCATATCAAGACACATCGGGGAGAAGGCTAGCCATAGATCATCTGCATCAATCGGTCACATTCATAATCGACAAGGCTGTTTCAACCAACATAAATTCAGTTGTTGTTTTTTAACTCATATACAAAAATGTAAAAAAAAAATACTTTTAGTAAGAACTACTAAGAAGAATATGCCAAGCCAGGATGATGTTCTGATCTTCCTCATTAAGATGGATACTATACGCTTAGACAAACGTGAGGCAAAGGCAAACCAAATTAAACAGAGTTTGAATGTCCTATAGACACTAGTAGGTTGCAGACCGTTGTGCGACTTATGTGCGAAATAGGTGACAGATAAAAACCAGTAAGGTCGCTCAGGTTGTTATTCCCAGCAAGAATAATCCTAATATTTGACTCAACATATCAATAAAATGTGACTCCAAAAAGAGACATAACCAATCTTGATATCCCTACACACTAAAAAAAAAATGCCGGTACACCCATGTACTCTTTGTGTGCACCCCATCGGTCTTGCTGCTAGACGTATGGTAGATAAAGTTAATTTGTAATCGAAGATTACCCGAAATAACAATGCACTATCGCCACACTTAACCGAAGTGAAATATTGTTTTATATTTAATATCTATATGTGATGATAATTTTTCGCAAACACATTTCATAACGTATACTTTTGGAGAAATATTAAAACAGAGCTACTTAAATCATATCAGCACAAGTCAACAATAGTATCGGCTCATAATCGCTAAGAAATCTCTTCCGGTATCAGCGCCTCTCGCTGTCATAATGGGAACAAACTTGACTACACAGTTACGACGTGAGTTCGAGTCCCAACTAAGGTAAAAAAAAAAAAAAACTATAAAAAAGCGATAAAGAAACAGAAAGTGAAAGAACGGGAAGCCTCGAACATCTTTTGTTATTTTAAACATGTTAGATAGGTACATAAATTATGCACCCTGAGGGGTAGAAGTGCACGCCCTATAAGGTGCAGATGTAGACCCCAAATACGGGGTGCACACTGAACCCCCCTATTTGGGGTCTACGTGTGCACCGCTATTGGTACTCGTATTGGGACAAGCCTGTGCACCCCTAGGGATGGAAAATTGAACCCGAATTTCTTAGTGTGTAACCCTTTTCCCAAGTCGTGTCCAGGATCTCATTTTCCCGCCACACAATGTTCAGAATTCCCCCTAACGTAGATTCATTTCCCTTTAACGTCACCCGTCCGGGTCTATTGTTTTACGGAATAAACTCATTGGGTTATCTAAGGTTGATTTCCCCCTATCATACCTATGGTAACGTTCAGGCATATCATACCAATGATAATAATGATTAATAATAAGTGAAATAATAAATTCGACATATGATATTCTAACGAAAAATTAGAAAAGAATACATATTGTAAATGAAAAAATATCTCGAAAATATTTGATATTATTTCAATCCCCTAAAGGGGGCATGTGCCCCTGAGCCCCCGCAAGTATCTAATCCAAATCAACTCATATACTCTACTGTTTAAAGTAAGTTCTATTCAATTGGATTCGATTTAATTTTATTCAATTCTATATTTAAAAAACAGTAATATCAACATATATGAATATGATAATCAACATAATTATGATGATAAAGATAAAATTACACGACCAAAAAACGGAAATTGTTCATAATAAAACACTCGAGGGTTTGTCTCGACATCCATCATAACATTAAACAAAGTCCTAAGAAAAACAGAATATAGTTTAAGAATCATTATCTCATTATCATGATAGCTTTTCATTGAAAAAAAACATCAAAATGAATTAAAGAATATAAAAGAATGGACGATTGCCAAGTTTAAAATCATGACAGTCTTCAACCGTTTATGGCCATGTTCGCATACTGTAGATTACGGCTTCCCTTTTGGAGCAGGAAACAATACACTGTCACCTTTTTTTAAAGAGCACGGATGACCAAGGTGGCTTTACTTGGACGTCAATCAATTTCTTCTCTTGCCGTCGTTGCGGTGTACATTTCCTCTACCTCAATTTAATTAGGGTCCTGACTACCGATTAATGATAAATTTTAGCTGGTTGACGTTCATACGAGATGGTATTAGAGTAATGAGGCGCCATTTTATTTATAACTTCCAAGCAATAGCTTACATGGGTTTGCAATGCGCCACGCAACATCGTGAGATTGACCAAACTAATGGTTTTTTAGAAGAATGTTAAGGTGGTGTCACACCTTGGCGTTTTAGACAGCGTATGCCCGACGTATAAAAATTTCTCTAAAACGTCGGCATACGCTGAACTTTGATTTTTTTTCCAACTCTGGGCGTATACTTAGCGTATTCATAACGAGTTGGACGTATACATAACGTATAAGTAACTTATATCGAACGCTTCGTTAACTTGTAACGTGTTCCAACGAATGCTAAGCGTTTTGCTGGCGTACACAACTTATGCCCTACGATAGCCTAACTTACGCATAGCGCGCGGCAGCGTATCGCTGACGAACACGTGTCGTAGCATATAAAAAGGCTGCTGCTCGACTATTCAAATCATAACCACACGATACATCACCGTATCAACACCACCGCCATGCCGAAGAAAACTCCTGTGAACCCCACCTTTATATACCAATTCCTATAAACGTTGTCAATACACCATTATACGGTAGCTGTAAGTTATAAACACGTTCAGTAAGTTTTGTGGTCATCCGGAGCACGTCTTCATAGGTCAATATACGTTGGAGTTAAGTTACACATACGTTCAAAGCACGTTACTCATAGGTTAGAAGTAAGTTTTAGGGTACGCTGGACATTATCTCGACGTACATCGACTTATGAGTAACTTACGAGTAACGTGTGTCAACATGTATCAACGATCGCGTAACTTGCCTACAACTTATGGCCCGCGTATGCGGGACGTATGAGCGATACGCCGGCATACGTCGAAAATTTTTGAGCTTGCACAAAATTTTTCGACGACCTCGCCGTATGACGACGTATACCAGCGTGTTTTAGCGTACTCTTAACGTATGCAAAACTTACCCATAACGTATTCGACGTACGCCAGCGTATTCGCCAAATTCCTCATACGTCGGGCATACGCTGTCTAAAACGCCAAGGTGTGACAGCGCCATTACGCATTGAGGTTTTACAATACTTGTCTGGTTAACTTTGCCCCATAGAGATATATACTTAATAACGCTAGAGGGCGTACTTCGTCAAATCGCTGTGATTACGCGGAGACCGGCCGCCATTACTCGATAGGTCTTCGCAGCCTGCCATGCGCGTACAGTACCTATGGGGCATGTACATGGATGAGCATAGAACCGGAACAAAATGATGACATATGAGAGCGAAAGCAAATTGAAAAGCAAAATTGTAAATATTGCACTAGATTAAAGTTCAAATGAACAAAAAATCGAACAAAACTGAAGACAGGCATGCCTATATAGGCCCATCTATAGCACATACCCTACATTAGTATGCCAAAGATCAATAGGCTACATCCCCAATAATTTTTTACTTGGGTCATAACATTTCGATATAATGATATGACTTCTATTTTCTAATGATTTGGAAGTGATGAATTTTGAAAATAACATGTAGGCCTAGGCATATCGTTCTAGCTCCTCAAATAAATTAGTATTCAAGTACGTCAAAAATTTCATAGGCCCTATCACAGTGACTGATGCATCTGAGACGCGAAAAAATACGACTGTATTTTTTCAAGTATAATTTCCTAATTACTATGATGCTGATTGCTGATAATTTATTTCTTCACTTGATAATTGTTGTTTTCTATATATATCTACACAATATATAAAAATCATATATAGAAATTTAGAATAGGGCCGAACTCCCTTTGAACCCCGTTGGCTTAAACGTCGATGTAACCAACATCACAATAACTCGTGAGTATCATAAAATTACTTTTTATTGAAATGATCTACGCATTGGTCCAGTTAATTGATGATTAAGATGATGCTATAATGATTCCAATGGACCAATATTATATGAACAAATCAAGGACAGAATATAAGGAGAGGAAGAAGGAAAAGGAGAAATATAGTGGAAGAAAAGGGGCGGTTCAGGAGGATGATTCGTATTTTTACTACAATTAAAGAATATTATTACTAAAACTGAGTGTATAAAACCAATTGATAACAATGTCAGACATGAAAGAGATAATTGCAAACTTAATAAACTTATCATATAAAAGCGGTTGCAAAATTGTGAATACAAAACCATACATATTAAACAATAATATTGACAATAAAACTTACAAATACTTGGAATACGATTTTACAAATTCCGCTGTTGAGTGATCATCCTAATTTATAGTCTCAGCTGTATATTCCTTTCTTGAAATTATTGTGTTAATTAACTGTGTCTGTGTCGATTGAATATTAACTTTATGGCAAAGATTTCCAAAACGTACACTAAACAGATAAATACGCATTTTGCATATTCAGTTTTATTTGTCATTTTAAAAGAATATACTGAATTTGATTTTCTAGTTTTCTTCTTTTGATTTCAATTGCTAGTCTATGGACCTGAGTTTGATTATTCAGGTTTGTTATTTCCATGGATGAACAAAATTATAATATCATTTTATGGGCGTGGAATGGTTTTGGAATTGGTGGGACAGTACATGTTCATTTTCACTTCAGGGAGGTGTCGAATGCGCCCCCTCTATACTCTTTTTGATCAGTATTGTTAAAGTGAATTTGCTTGGGTGCTTATGTCACTTTAATTACACCATGCACCCCCTAAACAGCGAATTTAAAAAAATAAATAAATAAATAAAATTTAGTAACTTAAAGTGAAGTAAATTAAAAAGCAAAAAGTTGGAACAGTAAAAAGTCATTCACGATATTTTAAATTTCATTTTCAGTGCCATATAGGCCGACAGGTTTTGGAATTTATTAGTTCCTATGGGAAAATTCATCACGTAGGCCTACACGTCGCACCAATAGCACAAGTTTCAACACTCATGCTTACCAAGAACAATAATGAAATGCCCTGCATCCAGTAATCAAAGATCAAAACCGCTAAGTTATATAAATCAGTGTACATTAAAAAATGATATATTTCAAAGAAAATTAAAGCAAGGTACATACAGGTAGGCCTACGTGGACATTACAAAATCATATCCAATTTAAACAAATTGGTCAAGAACGTGGAACGTGGAATCAAATGATGGAGGAAATGTGACTGAAAATGACGATGCAGTTCAAGGTCGGGAAATCCACAGAAGATGGGCTAATTCACTGTCTTTTGAATTAATTTTCAATCTTTCCATTAATGTACGTTGTATATTTTCATTTTTATCTGATATAAATACACATTGTCATCTATCATTATCTAAAATAGGCCCCGGGAAATAGGCATATAAACAGAGAGGTAAACGCAAAAAATCATAATAGAGAATTTCATCCAGAGAAGTCAGGTATAAATGCCAAATTCACAGCCTAATCCACATGTAATCACACTAATAGTTAATTTAGACGCAATTTGTCATTAATATTTTCGATTGTAATGAGGTTGGATTCTTTTCTTCAAGAAAAAAAGGCCGGAGACGGCATTCCTTTTTCAGCGTTACAACGTACGAGCTATGTGTACATCCGGGTACTTTTGCTAATCTAGACCTATCGAGCAATGGCCGACCCCGCTCCACGCGATCACAGACGTTAAGTACGCGCGCCTATGGGCACCCCGCACTCTAGATAATCTATACATCTCTATGCTTTGCCCGTTGTAATCCCCCCACCCCCCCCCCAAAAAAAAGGATTTCAACCGATGATTATTTGAAGTTAATGTGTACTTCAACATGTTCAAGTTTAAATAACAATTGGACTAGTAGGGGAAGGCGGGGTAAGTTGTGACACTTTTTGCTTTTTGCCTATTAGAATTGATATGATTATTAATCTTGTAGAAATGAGTACCTTGCCTTAAAAAATATTTTGAAATATTTTTAACCTAAATATAAGTTACCCCACACTGAAAGTCATTGTCACCTTTGAAAAAAGAGATGTCAAATGGCTCAACTTTTCCCATCTGTGTGGTAAGTTGAGCCACCTTCTGGGGTAAGTTGAGCCAAAAAAAAACTAGGTACAAAATTTACGGGGGAAGAAGCACTCCCGTGTCATTTTTTTAAGTCTTTTCACTTTCTAATTCTCTTTACATTGTAAATACTAACATCCTCTAAAGGGAAAACAACAGTCACGTAAATTTGCTCCTATCTGCCTGCATATCGATGGCTTTTTAAAGTTTGTCTGTTTGTTTGTTTTTGTTTTTACATACATTACCATAAGAACTACCAGGGCTCAACTTGCTCCATGTTGGCTGGCTCAACTTACCCCAGTCCGAACTTAATGCGACAATTTCGCATCCACACAATTTTTATGCATCCATCATGTAAATACTATGACAAGAATAAAGATCCATACCTGGGCTAACAATGTTGTTCCTATGTCTTTATTTTATTTAAAGACGTCTGTATAAAAAAGGCACTTATCTATTTCACGCCCTTTTGTACCTTTTTGCTGAAATTTGTATTTTCCCCTCTAAAAAGGTACTTTTTGTTTCAAAGTTAAAAAGAACGTGGCGGGGTTAGGGGTTATGCAATGGGTTATCAATACATGGAACCACCACAATGTCTGACTCATTCATTATTGGCCTGAGGCCGGTAGCTCAACTTGCCCCTATGCTCAACTCACCTCGCCTTCCCCTACACCTTCAACGTGCATAAAAATCCTAAAATGAATGGACAATTTCAATCTATAACGAAGTATGTTAAGTCTACCATTAATCTTTTCTGACCGTTAAAGAACTATTTGTATTTTTCCTCCATTCCATAATATTCCATGGTGTGGGGGAAATCGTTGTTTTATGAGGATTTCGTCATACTCTCTCCCTCCTCCCCCTCCAGATTCACTTTCTCTCTAACCTCCCTCAGCATTGTATTGCTTACTGTATTCATATCCATGGCTGTATTCAGTCTGTATACCTGACGGTGTGTTTTCTTCTCTCGTCAGCATTCCCTCAACCAATTCGTGAACATGTATATGCTTATCTCCGTGCCCTATTAATTTAACTTTTTATCTTTTATATTCACCATTCTTCTAGGTCATCCACGGCCATGGTGAGATGACTGCCGGCAATGCGCCAGGCGATAGTTAATCAAGAGAGAATATTCACACTCAAGGTAAGCTGGAGAGTGTAACCCGAGTCAACCGCCCACTATCCTTTACAATTCGCTGCTTCCTCCCTGTGGTCTGAGCCGCAGAGCCCGCGAGCAACGGGTTCACACGGCGTCAGACAAGCGGATCGAGTGCGCTTTGCGACCGCGAAGTGAGGCGCGGATAGCAGACAGGTGTGTTTTTGACGGAAGGGGTGAAGCAGCCAAAAGTCGTGGCGTTGCTCGACCTCGTCGAGGTGATACTTGGAAGTTAATGACACCTAAAGCTTTGGTGAAGAGTTGTCAAGTGGAAAATGGTTGACATCATTCTTTCACTTCACGGCTGCTCTCTCAGTTACGATTGAATGAAGTAGGGCGAAAAGAAAATCTCAGCCCCTCTCTTTAAAATACATCAAATCGTGCGTGTCTATTCTTAAGTGACAATCATTTGCCCTGTACATTTTTATAAGGGCCATTTTTTTATTGCCGGGAGTTTGCCTCTCCATTGTAAGCGGTTAAGACGTTTCATTTTCAAGTTCAGCCGCAATTAATTCGTGAAACAAATATTTCCTGTCGTCAAATACCAGAATCCAACTCTTCAATAAACTTGTGATTTTTTTGTTTCATCTCCCCCCCCCAAAAAAAAAAAAAAAAAAAAAGATGATGATGATAATAATTACAATAATAATTGACAAAAAATAAATGAATAAACAAATATTTTGAAAGATATTGATTAATATATGTAAGTAAATGATGATGATGATAAAATAATAATAACATATAAATGAGAAATCTATTTCTAGTATCAATCTGATAACCTTGAAAGAGGGTCCATACTCCCTTGCCACAAAGAATTTGAATATAAAAGCTGTCCTATTGTTATTCTCCGTTGAAGTCTTGACTTTGAGTGACTACTGAGCTATGTGGAGCGTTGTGGCCCAGGGGATTACTCTTCGGACTTTGAAACAGAGGGTCGTGGGTTCGAATCCCAGCCATGACGTAATTTCCTTCAGCAAGAAACTGATCCACAATGTGCTGCACTCAACCCAGGTGAGGTAAAAGGGTACCGGTGGGAGGTAATTCCTTTTAAAAGCTGTGTGCGCAATGAACGTCTAGCTTGGCCGGGTAATATAGGAGCGCCTTGAGCACCTAACAAGGTGGATATGTGCGCAATACAAATATCCTATAGTATTATTATTATTATCTAAATGATTTTAATTACCTCAATGACGAAACTACCATGATCATAATTTTTCTATGGAATGGGCAACCGGGCCGAACAGTGGCGTAACTACGGGGGGCATGGGGGCACGTGCCCCCCCCCCATCGGTTGGCCAAAAAAAAACAGAGAAAAGGAGAAAAAGAGGTAGAAAAGGAATAATAATAATACCAACATGCTTATATAGCGCATATCACTGCCAAATGCGTCCCTATGCGCTTCATTGGATATTATTACCCTGGCTTTAGCCCCGCAGCCTTTTACAGCGCGGTGGCATTTCAAGGAAAAAATTCCTGCCAGGTACCCACTTACCTCACCTGGGTCGAGTGCAGCACAACGTGGACGAATTTCTCGCTGAAGGAAATTACGCCATGGCTGGGATTCGAACCCACGACCCTCTGTTTCAAAGTCCGGAGACTAATCCACTGGGCCACAACGCTCCACAAAGGAAAGAAACGGTGTTATTATTGTTCATTTAATATAATGTTATATTATACTTATTCTTAAAAATCATAACTTTATGAAACGTAATTTGTTCAGGGCCTATGTCTTTATTGTTCCTGGTGCTCGCATTGTCTATTTAACGAGATATATAATCCTGTTGTACTACAACCTCCCATTTTCAAGTCAATGTACACCAAATATATTTCCTTGCATTTCGAATTATTATTGTTCCATGTAGTTACATATGCTTCTTTTTCATAACTACTTAAAGTGGTTGCCCCATTTTAAGGTCTTAATGTTAAACACTTCCTGTCCGTGCTTACGTTCGCATTAGTGGATAGCTGAGATATGCCTCCTCTTCATGAATTCCTAAAATCAGTCCTTAAAATGTAACTTTTCTGATTTGAATATCAAAAATTTTCAGCTTGCGCTTCGCGCTCGCATCATTTGGCTAGCGAAGTACGCATGGTCTTTGTGAATTCGTACAAACAAGCCTTAGAATTCCCCTCTTCAGTTCTAAATTAAGTAAATTTCCAGCTCGCGCTTCGCGCTCGCAATATTTGATTAGTGAGATGCGTATGATAATCATGATTACAGTGACTACTATAAGTGTTTCATGTGTTTAGATGTAATTCTAACAAATCAGCATACGCTTGGCACCCGGATTAGATGACTATGGTGAGACATGCATACTCTTAATGGATTCCTAAAATATAGTCCTTAAAATGTCCCTGTTTGGGGTTAACATATACAAAAATTTCAGCTCGCGCTTCGCGCTCGCATTGTTTGTTTAGCATGACACGTACGTATCATGATTACACATATTTGCTTATAATTTCCCTTTTTAGTTCTAAATATTAAAAAAATTCAGCTCGTGCTTCGCGCTCGCATTATGTGATCAGTAAGATACATCCTTTTAATGGCACTGTGTTTGAAATGTCACTATTTCTTAGGTCAGTATACCTGGCAATGGAGTCATTAAGTAAGCGCGAAGCGCGCTCACTTAATGACTCATTTTTTGGAGGGTGCCCCCCCCCCATGCCTGGACCCACGGTATACACCACTGGGGCCGAAGATGATAGCAGAATATTGTAGCTTTGGCCATTGGACCCTGCTCTGTCTTCTGCCGGTTAAACACATAGGACCGTATTCTGAAGTCAAGTTCAACTTAAACTCAGGTTTAAAGTTTTGGTTGAAGTATGGGAAGCCAAAAGTATCAATTTTTTTATTAAGTTGAACATTTCTTATGTTTACTGTGCTCTTTTCCCGATTCATCGATGGTGAAGACAATAATCTATTTATTTATTTATAATTCCTAGACAATAATATCATTTGAGAGCCAAATGTGTTGAAATATGATATCTCTACCGTTAGTACTTAAACCACGACTTTAAATCCGAGTTTAAGTTAAACCTGCTATCAAAATACGGGCCATATTGATTATAATCATCACCAATTTTTCTTAGTGGAAAAGTAAAACAGCATTGTAGGAATGATAAGTCTATAAATTCATTAATAATAAAGGAGACGAGTTTGCTTTCAACTTCAGGAATACTTATATCCTTCAATGATGCCCAGTGAAGTGAAAAAATGACTCCACTTAATCCAAAAGCTGATAAGAAAAGAAAAAAATTTATTTCAAATAATAGCATAGACAAATGAAGTGAGTATGTAGCATCAATACCTCCCAATTTACATACAAAATGTCCGCTAATGACACGCATATCACTGTCTTGTGAAAGTAAGAGAAAACTGAAAATATCTTTTTTCTTGTTTAACTTCCTAAGTTAGATTATAACTTTGTATTTGTGCGATGAACTTAAAATTTCGTTTTGGGAGGATTTAAAGGTCAACTCCACCCCAGAAAATTGTTGATTTGAATAAATAGAGACAAATCAAACTAGCATAACGCTGAAAATTTTCATCAAAATCGGATGTAAAATAAGAAAGTTATGACATTTCAAAGTTTTGCTCAGTTTTCACAAAACAGTGATATGCACAACTCAGTGACATGCAAATGAGACAGACGATGATGTCCATCACTCACTATTTCTTTTGCTTTTTTATTGTTTGAATTATACAATATTTCGTTTTTTACAGATTTGACAATAAGGACCAACTTGACTGGACAATATAGTATCAAACAATGCTAATTCCACATGATTAGGGAGAAATTAATGGTTGTTCCACTTGACAATGAGAATAAAATTAGAATATTTCATATAATAAAATACAAAAGATATAGCGAGTGGATGGCGTCATCAGTCTCCTCATTTGCATACCGACCAGGATAGGACATTTTGTGAAATCGAGCGAAACTTTAAAATTTCATAACTTTCTTATTTTACATTATTCCGATTCTGATGAAATTTTCATTGTCATGCTTCGTGTATTTGTCTCTTTTTATTCAAATAAACTTCTGGTTTAGGTGGACTTGACCTTTAAACTTTAGTCGAAAAAAATGAGCCCAAGCTGCCAATCAACAGCCAATCAATCGAGGTAGGTAAAAGCTGAAACCTTGATCATGATTGGAAGTGTTATGAGACACTTAGGGTAATGATTGTTACAAGCATTCTGTTCCAGGGGAAACATTTCAAGGTCACAGAGATTGTTGATAGCATTTTCTCCTTGATTTAAAGCTACAATGCAGTTTTCAAATTTACACATGTATATTTTTACATTCTTTATTATTTCATTTTTAATCCAGGAATTTGATGTATCTTTGCTTTTTATAAAGGGGCTCTGCCAAAAGTTCTTATAATAAATTCTGTAATTCTAATATCAAATGAATTAGTAATTCATATTGCATAGGATACAACATAATATATAATTGTTGATTGATTTTTGTTTTAAACACACTAAACACATATAAATCTCAAATTTATGATCTTCACATTTGGGGAATGCAATTCTTCTATTTTCCATCTATCTGACGATACAAATTCAAAATTTAAAATAGTTTTTTTTATGTTATTGTTTCTATGTACCCTTATTCTTCTGTTAGGAAAAGTCGCTAAATATGAATTTGAATTTATCTTAAAGACAGTTTCTTGCACGACAAAGGCCAAATGAAAAAAAAATAAGAGATCACGTATAAAGCAAAAACTTTCATCAAAACCATTTTCAGGATAATTCTAGATCTTCACCAATGCGGTGATTAAGCTTTAATTCATATTACTTGTGTGCCCTCCATTGCCAAAAGTCACATCCTAGAAACACTTTCGAACCTGCTTATCCTCTACCGCAGAGTAACAATCGCTCACGATCAATTACCAAGAATATCTTTTAAAAATAAACAGAATTCAACCGGTTGACAAAATAATATTGTTATTATCCAAAACGTACGATGAAATCTAATAAAGGCATAATCACGTGATCGTGATCAATATTGTCAACCAAGCACGAAAATAACATTTTACCAAATAGCATGATCACGTATCGAATAAGTACAAAAGAACATGATCATGTAACATGAGTAAACAATTTATGGGAGGTATTAGTTTGCTACTAAATATATCTCACTTCAATTATATTTCGGTCCTAAAAGACAAACTGACAAATAAGCCACACAACCCACGCATCATTCAAGCATATTCAAATGGGGTAGCCAAAACGGGGACCTGACATGATCACAATGACATGATGACATGACATGATCACATGATCACATGATCACAATGACATGATCACATGACCTGACATGATCACAACAAGTGGAGCGCCTCTGGAAGTCTCACCTGCATCACGCGATTCAATATATAGCAGCAGTGCTGACTTTGAAAATTACTATAAAATAATTATCTAAAAAAAACTCCATTCATATAATGATACAATGCTAGGTTCATTGACAATAAATGACATCTGACCTTGATCATGCGACATAAGACTTGTCAGTGATACTTCATTACTCCTATTTCCACATTTTATAAACTTTATCTATAAAGTTTGAAAGTTATGACAGCAATGTAATCATAACCTCCAAAAGGCCAACTTCAATTATCTTAAATGACCTTTTACTTTGATCATGTGACCTGAAACTCGCATGAGATGTTCAGTGATACTTGATTACTCTTATATCTAAGTTTTATGAACTATAAGTCCATACACTTTCAGAGTTATGATGTTTATTCAACAAATACCCCCCCCCCCACAGGGCCATAGTCCTTTGACCTTTGGTCATGTGACCTGAAACTCGCACAGGATGTTTAGTGATACTTGATTACTCTTATGTCTAATACTATGAACTAGACCAATAAACTTTCAAAGTTATGTAATTCAACAAATATCCCCAACTTGGCCAAATATCATTGACCTTAAATGACCTTCAACCTTAATCATGTGACCTGAAACTTTCACAGAATGTTCAGTGATACTTAATTATTTTTTATGTCCAAGTTTCATGAATCAGGTTCTTGAACTTGTAAAGTTATGATGACATTTCAGAAACTTAACCTTAGGTTAAGATTTTGATGTTGATTCCCCCAACATGGTCTAAGTTTATTGATCCTAAATGACCTTCAACCTTAGTCATGTGACCTGAAACTCAAGCATGATGTTTAGTAATACTTGATTATTAAACCTTATGTTCAAGTTTCATGAACTAGGTTTATATGCTTTCTAAGTTATGCTGTCATTTCAGAAACTTAACCTTAGGTTAAGATTTTGCGTTGACGCCGCCGCCGTCGCCGGAAAAGCGGGACCTATACTTTCACTCTTCTATGCATGTGAGACAAAAATGGTATGTAGCCGCTTTCATACTTCAAGAAAATCGGAAAGACATAAAAGTAGAGCGATGAATTATTTATATACAATTGGTATTTGAATGATTATACTATTCCGGATAAAAAGTGACAGTATGAGATGAAAGAATGATGAGATCATTTCAAATTAAAAAAAATACCCTTCGTGCCATTTGATTATTATTTACCAATGAACATTTTTTATAATATCTAACGCTTCAGTCTTTAGGAGGGAATGTACTTTATCAAAGATAAGAACTACCGTGATAATGAAAACTTCAATTTATTGCTAAATCTTAAAAAATAAAACCTTATTGCTCTTAGGCACTCTCGTGAATAGTTCTTAAAAATCAAACAAGTTAAAATCCACCTTTTATTTGTCACCTATCATTTTATTAAAACAGGATTTAGTTTCCTCGGCGCGATCAGTATTCAATTCTGTCCACACCACCCCTCTAAAATGAATCTTGATAAAGAGCCTCGGCTCAACGTGCTCAAAGAAGTCATTTCGTGCACCAATTGGCGGCTTCATCTCCCGGCTCATCCCCAATGGGGTAGAGCTTCTAGAAATATTTGGCCCAGGGTCCACGCTGATTGAATCGGAGAACTGTTGACATACCAGGCAAGACCCTTTAGCGCCAGAATTGGAAGAATATTCCAGTACTACCACGGTGTTATTAACAGGGGTGACGCACAAGAAGAGAAATAAAGCACGCTCTGTATCCGACTTTCGTTCAGCATCACTAAGTTCTTCCAGGTTACTGTTACCTCAGTCCTACTCAAATGATTTCCTTTCTGTAATCTATTACAATTTTGTGTTTCCAATATTTATATTTCTCTCCCCCCCCCCCTCTCTCTCTCTCTCTCTCTCTCTATCTCTCTTCCCTTCTCCATCATCCCCTCTCCCTCCCGTAACCAAGCCATCTTTGATTACCTATTCTTTACTAACTTCTTCATCTTTTTAGTTATATCTGTTTACCTCTCTTAATCTTACTACTCTTAGGCACCTTGTGAGAAACTTTCTCAAATGATCTTATCAAATCTTATCAAATCAATTAATTTTTCTTCCAGCAAAACCGATAGAAAAATGTAAAAAGTCATCTTTGCCCCAAAACCCCTTGAAACAGTCAAAATAAGATGCTTTATCAACCCCCCCCCCCCCCCCACACACACACACACACACACACCATAACTGACATCAATGCTCTACAGATCAATTGCCAACCTTCCCCCGGCGCACACACGCCTAGCTCCACTCACAAGCACACACGCATCACGTACAAACAAAAAAACCCTCGATTCAGTCTCTCAACCCTTACCTGGATAAAGGGGAAAAGGTAAGGTAATTTCCCCTACCTACAACCTTTTTGGATTTGGATGACTTATAAACACACTCGGAGCGACGGACCAGATCAAGAGATAATGGCGCAATGAGATTGAAAAATACGTTGCAATGTTTCCTTCTAATGAAAGAATTCCTCACAGATAAAGGCAAAGCCGCTCTTTCAGAGTAAACGGTTGCATGGTCATCTTGAATTAATTTCATATTGAATTGGGTCACTGTCCTAATCCCCGATATTTGCTTGAAGTGAAGATTTACCTCTTTTCAAGTAAGTAGTAGTATTTTTCATAATATCAATAATGGTTGATTATATTTCCAAGTGACACTGAAAGAAGATGATGAAGTCGAAGAATAGATAGAAGAAAGGTGCAAGACAGAGATGGAGAGAACCAACCTGAACTTTTCAATGTCCAAACATCTATCTGACTTCAGCGGCATATTACATAATAGCCTAGCCACGCAATGGTGAATAAACGTTGTCAAAGATTACAAAAATAACATGCGATAAAACAGCAGGTATCTTGATATTTGCCAAAAATACTGAATTGGTAACTTCCAGAAATTTCCTCCTGATTTTGTACAATTCAAAGATAAACCATTGGTATTAAAAAAACTATCAAAGAAACATGTTTATTGATGTTCAAATACAGAATTGTCCTCAATTACACAATTTCTGATCGATAATCAGAAAAATCTGATCAGTGGAAATTTTAAAATCGTTGATGTTTAAATTATAAATGTATTTATGTCTGTATTAAATCGGGTGTGGTGCCACAATAAAATTATTATTAGTGTATTCGCACCTCGTCGCAGAACAGATTCAAAAACATACAGAGCACCCCGACAAGTCTTTGATGTAAATTGGTAAATCAGTACAGCAGTTTGATCACTGGACAAACGGCATAGTTCAAACTTTTCGCCAGCTCCGACACTCGAGACGAAACTGGTGTTCCGGTTCACAAATTTTAGACAAAGACCTCCCGGCTGTACTTTGGCATTTGGCGAACATTCTACACTGTTCTTGAATCCGTTTTGTGTCATGGTGCGATTACTCAATATGAAGCAAGACGACCTATATATGATGTAATATATTTTCCCAATTAAAGGGGGAGTGAACTGGTGTGGTCTCTCATTGACTGTGTGTTACAAGTACACAGTCTTAAAATATATATTTTCAAACATCTTCTTATACCACAGAGAATACATTGACCTATAATTGTGTTTGTATAGAGAAACTAGAATGTATTGAAAGGAAAAATAATTGTTTTGCTACTTGATAACATAATTATTGCAGTATAAATGTATTGAATAGTTAATAAGCGTGTTATCATTCAAGTGGGTCTATATTACAAGACTAGACTAGCATTATGGGTAAGGAAACTGGCCAGGTATGACTAGTTGAGGGCTCGCTGGCAATTTTATGATTTTCATGGGTAATATGCATATTTTGGCGGCCATATTTGATTTTGCCGATTTGCGGAAAATGCTCAAGGTTACACGAGTGGCATCATTCAGATTCGCAATCAGCACCCTCGAATTGACAAGAAACTATCAAAAAATATTGTATAAATGAAACAAGTCGAATGCCTCTGGCCGTCTCACCTGCATCACGCAGTTAAATATAGCAGCAGTGCTGACTTTGAAAACTACTCTAACTCGCACAGGATGTTCAGTGATACATGGTTACTATTATGTCCACTTTTTATGAACTAGACCAATAAACTTACAAAGATATGATGGTTATTTAACAAAAAAAAAACCAACATGGCTACCCAACATGGCTCAAAGTTCATTGACCTTACATGACCTTTGACCTTGATCATGTGACCTGAAACTCGCACAGGATGTTCAGTGATACTTGATTACTCTTATGTCCAAGTTTCATGAATCAGATCCATAAACTTTCAAAGTTTGTAATTCAACAGATACATCCAATTCGGCCAAAGTTCATTGACCTTTGACCTTGGTCATGTGACCTGAAATGCGCACAGGATGTTCAGTGATACTTGATTACTCTAATGTCCAAGTTTCATGAATCAGATCCATAAACTTTCAAAGTTACGATGGTAATTCAACAGATACCCCCAATTCGGCCAAAGTTCATTGACCCTAAATGACCTTTGACCTTAATCATGAGACCTGAAACTTGCACAAAATATTCAGTGATGCTTGATTACTATTATGTCTAAGTTTCATGAATCAGATCCATAAATATTCAGTTATGATGGGAATTCAACAGATACCCCAAATTCGGCCAAAGTTCATTGACCCTAAATGACCTTTGACCTTGATCATGTGACATGAAACTCATGCAGGATGTTCAGTGACACTTGATTAACCGTATGTGCAAGTTTCATGAACTAGGTCCATATACTTGTTAAGTTATGACGTCATTTCAAAAAGTTAACCTCAGGTTAAGATTTTGATGTTGATTCCTCCAACATGGTCTAAGTTCATTGACCCTAAATGACCTTTGACCTTAATCATGTGACATGAAACTCTAAGAGGATGTTCAGTAATACTTGATTAACTTTATGGCCAAGTTTCATGAACTAGGTCCATATACTTTCTAAGTTATGATGTCATTTCAAAAACTTAACCTCAGGTTAAGATTTGATGTTGACGCCGCCGCCGCCGCCGTCGGAAAAGCGGCGCCTACAGTCTCACTCTGCTATGCAGGTGAGACAAAAACAAGATTATGCTTCTTCTATCCTGGACTATGCCTTAGATTATGTCCCACAATTTCCATGGATGGTCCTTTAATTCCGAAGCCTAAAACAAGTAAATGGCATGAAATCTTTGCACAAGGCATTAATCAGTGAGTTGAACCTAGAGACTTGGACTAATGTATGGGTTCCTTTAAGTTTTCTTGAACCAGTTGCCAAAGAGATTATTTTGTGACGTTATATACTCTACTTTAAAAGTAGAATGGAGTAAGATATCAAGGTATTTTCTTACACATTAGTCTCGGCAGTTATGCTTCAAAACAAAAAATATTTTCGCAAGGCATTGATCCTAGAGACTCGTACTGATATATGAGTTCCTTTAAGATTTCTAGAACCAGTTGCCATGGATTTTCTGTGACTATCTAGTGTTTCATTGCTGCATTGCACGCGATGATCAAATGTGATTTTTTTTTTAATGAACACAAAAAAAATCTTCATTTCTTTCAATGATACATTTCCCTCCTTCTGTGTAACTTATTGCTAATTTTTCATCTACGATCTTTTGTATACTTAATATTCTCGTGTCTGTTGTTAAATTTCAAATTCGAATGTTTATATCATACTGTACTTAATAGAAACTTAATATAACTTTGGTGATATTTAACACATAAACACACAAAATGTATCTATAGGCCAAAATAGCGGAATTCATTCGGGGATCAAAACAGGTTCAATGCCTTAAAAAAAACATTCAATATCAACAAATGAAATTGATTCAACATAAGCTATCAGCTCCAATGTTTTCTAAATTTATTCTTTCCATTATCTTTTCTTCGTTTCTTTCCTCAGCTATTACTCTCACTATTCATCTCATGAAAAGTGTCACATTCATTTACTTTCCCTCATTTTTCTCTAAATACCCGTATTACTTTCATACCTAAAGATAAATGCCAGTTGTGGTAACGATTTCAACATGAGTTCGTACAGAATCCGATAAAATTACCTCACAAGTGTGTGTATGTATAAAAGAATTTTTGCCCAATGATTCTGGAACAAACTGTGTAATTGCTGAGAAATCAACAAAACAAAAATAATCGACCAAGAGGTCGGAATTTTTTCCAAGCAATGATATAACACTGTCCCATGTGTACTTATATGTGTTGGTGATATTCATTGTATTTTTCAGCTGAAACGTCATGATTAAATGTACATTCAGCCTGTCAAACTCAGACTCTGTGTTTCTCCGCAAGCACAGGATTTAAATTTGTAACAATGATTATAACGATTATCATAATAACAATCATAACCAATTAAGTTAACAATGACGGACATAATAATCGAAAACATTACTTTACACATAATGATTAAAAAAATTAAAAAAATAAAATATATAATATCTATAAGGTTAATACTACACACTTAAAATATTTGACAAAATACTGTCCACTGGGTTGAGGAATGCTTGTTGGTAAAAGAATATGTACATTCTGCAGTGGGCAATTATTATTCAATTAAGCAAATTTATTACCCAATTATTAGTTTTTATTACCAATTTAGGGCAGATTTTAACCAACAGCTGTGAGGACAGTTTGCTGCCCATGGTTGGTAAAAATTAAATCAATTGTAATATTTTTAAAAGTGTAGTTATAATGGTAATAAGATAATAATGACGAGAATGGTTGACGATTAAAAAGGTCATAGATTCGTCGAGTAGACCTATATTGACACACCGAGCTCAAATATCAAAAACCTCAAATGATATTGTCACTTAGGGATGCTCTCATTTCATTCAGTGCATCGTCATCTTTACATAACATAACGTTTTAACAGAGCAAGTGATTGCCGAGTTAATTTTAGATGGGTGACCTAGAATCGTGATATCTTTTAAGTCTATCTGGGTCAGACATAATTGAAAAAATAGGTAGAGTTTACCGCAGATGATGATACGAAAAACTTATGGATGGAAATAAATGCCAGGTAGCGACTGATTATTGTGACAGATTAGGCAGAGTGTTTGTTTTATCAATGAACTACGTGTCGGATGCATGAAGCATTAGTAACTTCTTTGTAGATTATTTGGATCATTGAGATACTAATAAACTTTTATGAAATTAATCTTTTACGAGTAATGAAAATCTAAGAAGTAATAATAACAGCGCAATTTTTCAAATGTAGAAGGGGAAATTAAGTAATAAACTGGAGGAAAAGGAAAAAATACTATCATATCGAAATTTTCATTTAAAAGAATTTATTATGAACTCAAACTGCAACCTTATATGATGCACAATAAATCCCAACACAAACAATATACCCTGAATTATTCGGCTTTTTCAAAATCACTTCAGTAATTGATTTTAGATCGTAAGTAAATTTAAAAAAAAAATTGAAACAGTGCTCCCTTCCCTACAAAATATATATAAAAAGATTTATTAAAAAAATAACGAGAAGAAGAGAAAGAAGAAAAACCCAATTGTCATAACAAAAGCAACAATAATACTAATATTTATAATGAAAATGGTGATAAGAAAGATATCAACATTTACAATAATAATAACAATAACTCTTTTTAAATTATAATAATAATGATAATAATTATCACACTGACACATTTATTGAATGATAATTAACAAGTGAGATTTGAAGTCATAAACCGTCACCACAATGCTTCGATCCATTACTCCTGCTGCTATCATTATACAGTTGGCATTTCAGGTTGTGTGTGACATTTACATGGTTCGTACACGAACCACGTTTCCTCACCTGATCACTCGGATTAGATTCATAATGGAGCGTTTGCGGAAATGAAATGAAAATAAGCCTTGAGAGTGGATCCATACAGTATCTTCTTCCTCGACCTAACCATGGATTGTATCAGTTTAACCATGCTTGATAATTCAGTGTGAATGTTTCGACAAAGACAAAGTGATGTCAATAAAGACAATGCTTAGGGTTTTACCTGTTTATTCTATTGCGTGATGGTTCTAAACAAAATTTATATTGGATCATGTTTTTAGGCTTGTACCCTAGATGCATATCGCAGCAAGGGCTACATGTTCAAAGAGTTCAATAATAGGTTTCATTCTTGTACACTGTTTAAAAATGTCTGGATTGTGTACAACCGCAAAAGTTGATGAACTGTGTGTTAATAATTTATCATTATTACATTAACATTTTGGTTGATCCCACATTGTCTAAACATTATCGGCATCATCATCACCGACATCATCGACCTCAGTAACTACATCACGTCCATCTTATACCATCATGCAAATTATGCAAATAAGCGAAACTCACTTCGAAAATCAAGTTGAAGTTATCAAAGCTTAATGATCCATTATCGTAATTAATTCTTTCTGCATTATGTCATTTAACAGTTGAATGCAGAAATCGTCATATTCCTGTTGGGTGTTTCATAAAGCTGTTCGTAAGTTAAGAGCGACTTTAAGAACGGCTGGTGATCCTTTCTTCTGGAAAATGGTATATACACCAAAACGTTCATTGGCGATCATGGTTTGGTGCGTAACAAAGGTTCACCGGTCGTTCTCAAAGTCGCTCTTAACTTACTAACAGCTGTGTGAAACGGCCCCATGATATCTGAACCCCCTGGTATGGGGATCGAACCAACGACCTTTGGGTTTTAAGACTGACACCCTATCAACAAACTGGGAGTCAACTCGCTTAGCACACACTCGACGTTGTCCAAGGTAATTCGGGATGAATAGAAATTGAAATGGTAGAAATGAAAACAACTCTTCAGAAAGAGGAGGATAATGACATTTGCCAAGAGGTCTCGAGCGTGATGTTCGGATGGCGGTGCGAAGAGCACCTCGGCAACTCGGGTCGGCGACGAAACCAAATCTCGCATTGTCTGAACTAGTTTATTGGCCTACTTTCCCCCCTCTGGAGCGGCACTTTATTGATAAACTAATGAAATGAGGAAACGATCCGTGAATATTCCCAACCGGCCAACAGCCGACTGATAATGTCACTTTCTCGTTTTGTGCCTCGAAATCGGTGCGTATTTTGGGATTAAGTGTCGCTGCATTATTCATTGGCCCATCAATGTTCTGAATAATGGCCTCATTATCTTAATAAACACAACCTTGAGAAGAGAGAATTATGCTTTTCCTCCAGGCTGGAGCTGTGATCTTTCAGCCGATTTCCGGAAGTGGAAGAGTTTCTGATTTTGTTCACCTGTCAGCCAGTGCGATCGGTGGAGCTCTTTAACAGTTTGATCAACTAAAACGGTATTGGACATTCTAGAAAGCCGAGAGTGCGGAAGCTTCTCGTATAAATCACCCGGTACATGCGAGAGGAAATTCGTCTAATGCATTTCAAATTTCATCCGGTCTCGGTTGAAAACTAGTACATTTTTCTTGCCATCCAAGCAATAATTGACATGCATGATTGAAATGAACTAGCAAGGAAAAATCAAACTACCCACCAAGACATGAAGTATCAAGTGATCAGATAATTCAAAATGTGATTAAATTTGTAACAATCAAGCTGTGGTTCTCGGACGATTCATTTCCCACACATAGGCAGGAGTTGACAGATTCAAAAGCAAATGGGGACATAGATCAATGCAGTGGGTACAAGATTTCGGAGGGAGAACCATGGTGACGTGTGTACAAGAGTGCGTTCCCCCGACACCCTTTTCCAGACAAAGGCTGCAAAAAAAGAAATCCCATTGTCAATTCGGCAAGAGATTATTTTACGTTAGCCCCTAACCAAACGGTAATAAATTTCAACAACCGCTCTTGGGCTACGCCACAACAGTTGAGATAGTGTTCACTTTGTCAATCAAAATCATGAATATTATGCTGACATCAATGTCTCAGTACAATTTAGTTACATAAAAAAATGTAGATAATAATCTTCATTTTATGTTTAACTCCCAGTAGTGACTTGTACACACATTCTGCCTAATTTGTACTGCCTTTTAAAAAAATATCAAGCACGTTATGCTACCTTTAACGTGTTTGGAAACGGTTGTAAATGAAGACATTTGGAAGGTAGTATGATAAATAGACATCTACAGTAGATATCAAGCAAATGATAATGACTAACATCTACATTTGGCACAATCTCTACTGCCTATAATCATTCAAAAACCAAGCCAACTTTTTTTGGTTGTTCCGGAATTAGTTTCATGATAGAAGATTGTTGTAAGAGGAAAAGTAAAAATGTAAATAAAATCTACGAGTACATATTAAGCTTCCGATTCTGATTCAAAGATACGTTTGGCATTTTTTATACTGTCTTATCATTTGAAATGAAACTCTTTATCATTATTATGCTGGTATAAGTCTTCCGAGAAACGACTGTGGTAGGACGAAATCCTGGAAGGTAAACAGGTAATCAATACATCTAGGGTAGATATTAAGCTTCCGGTTCTGACATGAAGATATAGGTGATCTTACATTAATTGTCTTATCATTCAAATTGAACCCATTATTACGAATTCATGAATATGCTGGCATCAATATGTCGGGGAGAGTGCAGGGAGGTCCTTTGGCGAGTAAACACAAACAGAAAACTAAAAAAAGATATTAAGTTCCGAATCTGACTTTAAGATATTATCATAGTTCTACTATCTTTATTCTGGCTTCAAGATTTTTTCATTCGAAAACAAGCATATTCTCATGGAAAAACTGCCATCAATGTCTCGCAAAGAGATTGTTCCAGGAAAATAATTTTGAGAAGGAAATGGTCAATAACAATCTACAGTAGCGTGAAGCTTCCAGTTCTGACTTACAGATATAGTTGGCGTAAGTTTTACTCTCCTCTTAACATTCAAAATCAAGCCAATTTCCACGATTATGCTCGCATCAACGTCCCGTAGAGGATTATTACAGGAGAGCATCCTCGAAAGAAATCAATGTAAACAGCTATCTACAGTAGATGTAGAGCTAGTGATTTTGATTTCCAGATATATTTGGCGTATTTTTCATCGTCTTATCATTCAAAATCAGTCGCAGTTTGAGACCAACACACTATACTGGAAGAGATTATTGTTGGACATTTTGGAAAGTAAAAAAAAGACCGCAATCTACGGTAGATGTGAAACAATTATGGTGCTAAAAGTTGGTGAACCCCACAAGACAATGAACATATTTAAAGTGTTCAAGTTCTGATATGTTTTGGATATTTCATTGTGAATTCAGGTGACAAAAATTACATTCAGTAAAATTTTTTCCCCGGACTTGCCGAACAGAGTAGTGTTGTTTTCTACATCCAACTCTCAGCAGGAAGGAGAGCACTTTGTGATGGGGTCCACTAACTAAAGTTGGCGTAACTCTTGGTCTCTTATGATTCAAAATCAAGGTATCAATATTGAGGGATTGTTGAAGGAGAACACTCTGGAAAGTTTTTAAAAATGGTTAATAAATATGTACAGTCGATGTCAAGCATCTGGTTCTGACTTTTAAATGATATTTTCAGTTCAGGAAATGGTTGTAATCACTATTTGTTAGCTGTAAGATCACTTCCTTGTTGTTTATAACGAATATAACGCGAATGATGGTCTATTTGGAAATAAATATCTTTCCAAATGCCTTCACAGTCCTAAAGTAGTAATACATTCACCCTGACAGTTTCATGTAAAAATAGCAAAAAATAATTACAAATTTGGCGAAGATTTGAGGAAAACCCATCAAAGAATATAAAAAATATTTTAATCATATGATTTGTGGCGTCATATGCGAGCAGCTTTCCTACATCTCGTATGATAATAAATCAATGAAATTTCATTTTCTCAGAAAATCGAAAATGGTTTTATTGCATCCACAGTATACCAATTCACAAATGATTACAAACCCGCTCCTAAATAGAAAATTAAAAATAAGCTATCACGAACGATTCAAAACTGATATCCATTTAATGTTACATAAATATGAAGCAGCTGCTTGTTTTTGATGTCACAAATCCAAAAATTGAAACTCGTATAACTTTCTCAATCTTTAATGGATTTTCATGAAATCTTAACCAATATTTTTATTTATTCTTTCTGCTAATTTTACATTAATGTTTTCGTCAAGTTGACCTTCACCTTTAATAATACGATATAAAGGTGAAACTGTTGGATAGGCAATTAATTTGCTTTCCCAGAAATACGCTTGGGTCGTGTGATAATATTAATCTTAATCCATGCATAATGAAAAAAATTACTCCGATTAAGTATCTACGTCAGAACTAAACTTTACTTATTTTTCTTTAGACGTCTTTTATGATAGAGATCTAAATCATAAAAGACCAATTATTGTAATGAAATTTTGATTGACAGCGGAAAAGCGTTTCCGCAACAGATGACGGTTGCTTGTCCATGATGCGAACCAAATATCAAAGTACAAAACCGACGCAGTCCGTAAGTTAATTGCGATACCAGCGTTATTAAAAATCAGGTTACATTTTTCCCCCATGCATCGTATCAATATAACCAGGTGTGTTCCGCAATGAAATTGGATTATGATTGAATTGTTGCAAGTCCTGTGCGTCATTTTAAATAATAGAAACAATAGTCAGATGGTTCACCAAAATATCAATAAAATCAAACTCTAGTAGGATATTAATTAAGCTATAGAAAAAGAAACATCGATTTTCAAGCGCGATCTTACAGTTCCAGAATCCAACTTCAATACAATTCTAGAAGCAAGGTGTTATGGTTTATAAAATGAACGTTCCAGTTTCACCTGCGTGACTAGAATACGTCATCTTGGAATTTGAATCTGATTGGCTCGTTATGACAAGCAGATGGGAAATATATTGAATTTGACGAGCTTCAAAGTGGTATAGAATTGAATTGTCTATTCGCGCCATGCATTTGTAAGATGTTACAAACATCACATTAATTTGATGTGTTACGGAAGGTATTCATGTCAAATTGTGGTATCACTATTTCATCTGCCATGGAAATCTTAATATAGGAGGTCAAGGTTATGTGCATAACATGTTTGATTTAAGAAGCTGTTGCCATGATCATGTTGATAGTTCAAGTGAATTATTTTTGAATAAGTTACATTCAGTACATCTTCAAACATTGTTTGAGATTTTTCTTGTAAATTTAAGAAAAATCGCTGAGGAAAGCAATGCCAAGAAAGCATTGGATTGGGTGAGGAGACGTGTTGAATTGCCATAAGTGGTATATAAAAGGACGCCAAATCTGTGGCGCAAGGGCAATACAAACATGAATTTTCATCAGATGTGACACGAAAACCCGTCCCCCTTCATGCCTGAGTCAACTGACTGAAATGGTTGCGATAGGAACCAGCCCACCCCCTCCCCCCTCACACGCACACATGTACACCTCTCCAAGCAGAGTCTCCGCCACTAACGTTTCAAGAAGCAGCTGCCGGATACATCGGTGGCCTGGACAGTGTCATATCAGTGAGTTAGCTGACAGTTCTACTCATATCACCAATAAAATCTAATCACTGAAACGCATTTTGATGCACTGCTTACCATCCTTTCCTCTCGTGAGACAGCGATACGCACATACCGACCAGGCACCAGATTATCATTCCATTCTGCAGGAAGAAATTGAAACATCAAAAGAAATAACGTTGTATCTCAAAGTATCATGTTAGGATCACGATTGCATTCAACCTTCACCTCAGAGCAACGAATAGATCCATTTACTCACTTAATACGGTTTTAACTATTCGCTTGTCACTGCAGTATTCTACACGTTCTATGGAACTGATTGGTACACACTCCATACGTATTTACCTGGGACGGATCAAGGATTTTCCAACGGGGGCACAATTTTCAAAAGAAAATTTGACAAGCAAAAAAGGTCCTCACTTGTGTTTGAGCGACACATTACACATTCCCATTAAAAATATATGCTGTGATTTTCAAAGGGGGGCACACTTGTGTAAGAACGGCATATTTTCTTATTATGGCTCTCAAAAGGGGGGCACGGACCGGATGTACCCCCCCCCCTCCCCTGGATCCTCCACAGGTCTTTACTATACCTTATACGAAATGATGGTATCATAATAAGACGAATCACATTTGATGAAAGATGTTGACAGATGATGGTTACACTGAATTAAACATGGGCTTGTGAACTCTTAAGAGAATACATTAATTAAACGGCATTATTCACATTGACTACTTCTATTAAATCTCGATACAACATCTTGAATGCCTGTGCATGCCTATCAATAATTTTTAACTTTATCACTCGTGTAATTTTCATCGTGATTTTGTGAAAAAAAACATGACATTCATATCATTATCATAGCATTATGAGCTTCAACCGATTACGTCCTATATTATAAATATTATGTGATAATTGTTGAGTATTAAAAAAAGATAATCGAAAATTAGATGGGCTTATATTAAGATATTATTGAACCTAATTTTTAACTTTTTACCTCAATATAGAAATGTAATTCATCGACTTGTTGATACCTAATTTGTAAACAATGACGAAACTCAAGGCTCAAGGGGTCGATGTATGAAGAACGCGAAGTAGTGCCGTGGGATATTACAGTATTATCGAAATTATGCGATATTGAAAAAATATAACATTCGATAATGGTTTTATGATTACGTTGAATCGCAGTAACACAATATGACGAACATGTTGTCGATTATGAAAAGATCACTGTTCCGTATTGCTTTTAACCATCTCAGATCTTCACCCAAATGGATCTATCATGAACAAGCACCGATGAAAGTTCTTCTTTCCTTTCCCCTTTTCTTCTCTAACGGAATTGCAGCACGAGAGTACATAATGATTATTCAGGCTCTGCAATATATCGTGTTATCAGCGATATTTTGCTGGCGATAATCGTCTAAACTTGAAATCAAATATCGACCAGAACTACCGCGAATACACCACATAAAAATTAGATTTTTTCAAGGCAAAGGCTGGGATTAATCTTTAAAATTGATTAAAATTCCTTTAGGTAGGCTTTACATATTGATGCAAGGCTGAAAAGTTGCTTTCCTACACTGATTGATTCACTTCTTGCAGTTTGACAAAATCTGTGATAATAATATTTTGTAAGGTGCATAATTTAGATAATTTAGAGCGCACAATTGTCTATGAATCAGTACCCAGATTTTATGAATAAAAGTGAAGTCAATAAATGACTATATGCATGAATCTGTTTATCGAGCACCCATTCCCCTCGAATTTCGAATTTTGTACAGAAGCCTATATAGGAGAATGGCGTCTGGTTCCCCGGAGAAGGACCAAAAATATCATATCGCCGTGCATCTTTACAGTGACACAAATATATCGGAAAGCTGAGCATACATCTAATTCGATTTGATTTAAATTTTTTAAGGTAAAACTTCAATTTTGTAGAAAATTCAAGTCTTAAAGGAGAATGAAACCATAGCTTGTGTGAAAACAGAAAAATCAAAGAAACAGATCAACAAAAGTTTGAGAAAAGTCGGACAAATAATGAGAAAGTTATGAGCATTTGAATATTGCGATCGCTAATGCTATGGAGATAGCAAATTGGCAATGCGACAAAGATGTGTGGTGTCACTTGTGAACAACTCTCCTCATTACTTTAGTATATATTTCACTTGAATTGTCTCTTTTATCACATCTATCCATAAATCATGTGCTCTTTCTACATGATGGCATGTAATACATATTTTTTTTAGAATACATCATGGATAGAGAGTTTGTATCATCATAAGAAAAAACCAAAAGAGACATTTTGAGGGTATTTTATAGTCCACCAAAGGGAAATTTGTTCATCAGTGACATCACTCATCCTTGTCGCATTGCCAATGGGAGGATCTCCATAGCATTAGTTATTGCAATATTCAAATGCTCATAACTTTCTCATTATTTGTCCGATTTTTCTCAAACTTTCTTTATTCTTATTCTTTGATATTTTCTGTTTCTACACAAGCCTATTTGTTCCAAAGGTTTCATTCCCCTTTAAGTCTTCTGATACGCGATGAAATGCACATATTAATCACCCAAATACTAGTCAGTATTACTCCGCGCTCTTACCACAATACCGAAGGATAGAACTCTTTAAATATCAATTCTCTGAGACTTGTTAACTCTAACTGAAAGTCATCATGATATGTTTTTACGAGATCAAGAACTAGGCCTACGCTTTTACCAAAGTGGGTCGTGACAGAAGGGGGTTTATTAAAACCGGATCAGGTCAGTCGGACATAAGATAATCGAGAACGAATGACCAGCCTCATCATATTTTCAATTTAAGCAAATAAGAATGCTATGTGTTTGACGAACGAAACATGCATTGAAATTATATCCGGCTTTTCAACGGCATGCACTTAGCATGCTTAACTGAAGTATGCAATTTGACCAGGCTGGACGGTGATTACAATGTTTTCGTCGCAGGTAAAGTAGGGCTCGATCACCGCTAGAGATTAGTTTTTGAGGAGGACTGAGACGGCCCCCTGAGATGACAGAGGCGGTATAATTAAAACAGGAGAATTTTCGCAGAAGCATGCCGGGTGTCTTTCTCTTTTTTTTATGTTTGTGTCCACGTTCCGTACACCCATTGAACTGTTCAATTTTGTGATAGAGTCTTAGTCTCTCCTCTTGTAAATTAACAATACTAACTTTTTTTTACTTCTTCCTGTTCTCGTGTCAGTAATTCAAACTACTCCATTTCCAAAACTCGTTCAAGTTCGCATACCAACTCACCCACGGAGGCCTTCACATACCTACCTCCCTAGTCTCTCTCCCTCCCCTGTCACTATCTTTCTCTCTCTCTTCTATCACTCACTCTCTTCCTCTCTCAACTATCTTTCTCCCCCTTAATTTCTTTTTTCTCCTTCTCTTGTTCCCCTCTCACTTTCACTCTCACTCTCGCGCCCCATCTCTCCCTCTCTTATGTATCTTTCTGTACCCCCTCCCTCTCTCTCTTATTTCTCACTATATTGCTTCATTTTCCCCCTCTCTCATTCTACCCCATGGCCTTTCCAATATGCGTTGGTGAGCATAACCCCCAACCCACATGGCCACTCGCTTCTCCATCTTGATTTCAGCCGCACATGAGTCTTCACAGTCCTCCATGGTGTTACGGAATACCTTACGCACGTGTGATCCATGCCCAGCCCAATATCATAACCATGGGTGTTGATATAATACCAGTGAGAGGGAGGGGTACACGACTTATTATTGATTTAGAAAAACGAGTTCAAGGATGTAGCCAATGGTGAGTGCGTGTGCAGGTCACGTGTTCACGCTTTAAGTCTACGCAACCTTCGAACCGCGCAGTTTTGGATGCAGCACTTTATTTAGTGTGTTGTGCCATGCAATTTTGGTGCATTAACCCCAGCGGATACATTCTGAGACGCCAACTGAAACGTGACCTCTTCATAATATGCGATCATGGAAATTCTGTAAAGATCTATACAGAATTTCCACTACAAGACTGCATAATCATACTGTCGATCCCTTTCATAAAGCATACAATGCACAGGTTTAAATGTGTGATGTTAATGGCGTTCCATGCGTCTCGGGTGTTACCAATGCAATGAAAACCCCGACTGTGTACCCATTGCGGAGTAATGCTACAGTCACACCAAGGAAATTGACTACAAACCGATCGATAATGTGCCATTGGAAATAACGGATCGATTTGGAGCCGAATTCGTTGGTGTGACTGCGGAATAAGCCACTGTGAAGGCATGCACAATCTACCTTTCGCCTCCATATGAACTGCCCGACTTAATTTCGTGCGTCCCGAGTTGTTGCCCCTCGGGTGATACTAATTTCTATCCACACGGTGCATCACTTTATTTTTTTTCATTAGCGTTCGGACAACTCCGAAAAATGGAGACACGTCAATACCCAAGGCGCATCAGAAACCAACAAACCACAGGTTGCCATGGACACGGGGAAGTTCCGGGGGTTGTTATAAGTTGTTGTAGTTGACATTATTATAATTGGGTTCATAACATGATGAGTTGCTTCAGGAGATAACCCCGGCATGGTCAGTTTAAGTTAACGCAACTCCGCCAAAGTGGTAGATGGTAGCGCTTCCATTCAGGGGTGGAGGGGAGAGGATGACGGGTATATACAGGTCTAATGGTGGGAGCAGAGAAACAACTTGTGGGATGTGAGTTTGGTAACTGTTGAGTGATTTGCACACGTGATAACAAAAAATTATCACGAATAACACATACGAGACTTATATTTAAAAAAATCAATTCCAATTCATCCGAAATCGCTTACTTCTTGATATCACTGCACCTACCATAATCATTGACATGATTGCTCTCTTCAATTATCATCCAATCCGAGCATGACTATATCAAATTATAAAATTCACTTCATTTCTTGGGGGCTTTGCAACCGTGCTGCATCAACTGAAGCTTCCCATATTATATCGTTAAGTTAAACGGGGCTTCTTTCTCGTCCTTGAATGCCTTGCTTATTTTGAATAATGCCCTGTAGTCTTATTCACCGACAGATGGCGCAAAATTAAAAATCTCAACAGAGCACTGCTGCAGCTACTCATACGCGAGTCGTGAATCCGAGTGAATTTAAGGCGATCATCTTCGAATTCTTTCGGGACATCTGATTTTTCAAAAGCTTTGATTCCTCAAATTGGGAACATTTACTCCTTGGGCAATATAGACTTTTTATATTATTGCCCCATTTTCTTTTGGCTTAAGGTATGAAATAGAAATAATGATTCATAAAGAATGTCTCTGATAGTTAGGCTCACTTGTACGTTTCAAATGCTTGAGGGATTTCAGTGTTTCCTTTACGAGTGTCTATTATTGTCCCACTTTTCTTTGGATTCTAGGTATGAAATATAAATAATGATTCATAAAGAATGTCTCCGAAACTTAGGCTCACTTGTACGTTTTCAATGCTTGAGGGATTTTTCAGTGTTTCCTTCACGAATAATTCTTCAGCGTCTAATGAATTTTAATGGGTGATATGTAAATATCTTTCGTAGCATTTTTAGTCCCTCTCAGTTCAGGGGTCCGTTTCGTAAAACAATTTGAAAGTCTAAAACTACTGAAATCGCTAAATAATACTGGCTGATAGTGAACTTATAATATAATTGTGTAATTGTTGTTACAAACCAATATTTTTTTCACATTTCACAAGCTTTTGATTTCATTGTACTGTTTTTCTGTTATTTTGATCTTTTAACTCTTTTTAAGAAATCTCAAATTAGTGACTACTTCTCTCTTAAAATCTGACAACAAAGGAAAATAACTGAATTCGTTTAAAGTGAACTGAACCAGCATGTAAACTCTATAAATCGTTTATTGTGCGAAAACTAAAATTACGTTCAGAAAGGTCATGTTTTCATTTTTCAACATCGTGGCCAATCAATAATGTTTTCTCTTTATTTTGTATGTTTACATTAAACTGGATCTTAATGAAATAGATTGGTTTCTGCCAAAATCAATTCACATGTGAACAATGCAACAACACATGATCTAGGATTTCAATTTTTTTTACAATGGTTACAAGCCATGTCTGATGTCATCCTCCATCGATTTAGATTCTATTTATTACTCAAAATCCGATGCAGCAATTTGAAATCATATAGTTTAACTATGTTACTAAATAATTTTCCAAGCTCAAATTTCAGCAATTTGCATCAATCATATTCTTCTCCTAGTGACAGCCTGTCTTGCCAAAAATATAACACCATTGGGCATTATTTTTTTTAATCTACAAAATATGTCTAGAATTGCTTATATATATATATATATATATAGGAATGTCAATTGAGTCACCGATTTTAATTTGAATCAATTAATCGTTTTGCATTGGTTGATCACCATGATTTTCAAGCTGAGCAGTGTTCAACTTACAACTCCATATGCAACCGCATGTATTTTGTATTTAGAGCTCTTAATTAAAAGTTATTAGACTAAACTACAAAAAGGATATTTTGGAGCTGAATGGGTTAAACCAGAAAGTCGTGGGTTCAAACCATATTATGCAATTATGTATTTAGTTACCATGTTAACAAACTTTTATCATACATACTGCAGATGTGGAAGTATGCCACAAAAGAACTAACAAAAGCAATATGATAGGTATGAATAATAATTAATAATAATCATGATAATAATGATAACAATAATAGTAATACTAATCATAATAGTTACATTTATGCAGGGCTTAATATTTTGTGTTTTAAGCACACAATGTATCAACTAACTCCCTGAAGAGCACTTCAACAAACGTTCCACGATAAAACTCAATTACTAGGCATATTATAAAGGGTCTGTAACCTACTGGGTACCCATTTAACACCTGGGTGGAGATTTGCAAAGTGAGATTGACGACTTGACAAAAGACGCTCGGCCGCGGTGGGATTCAAACACACAACCCTCTTATTACCAGGCGAGAGCCAGAATTGCTAAACCACGACGCTTATCGCACGTGGGAATCGTGTCCGTAATCCATGCATCCTTTGTGAAATGAGTTGCTGGAATTCGTTGGGAATTATTACTGGTTTTAGATTCTACATTATATTAAAAAGAAAAGAAATTATTGCGATGATGACGCCGTAGTTCTTCCACCAAATAAGTAGTACAATCAGAGAGGTTTGGTTTTGGCAAAGCATTGCCTAGACAAAGCTGCGACATTTCGACTTGATCTTTAATGACTCCGCTTTCAAGAATCTAGACAGTAGCATCGAGTGAAACAAGACACCAAGTTATTATTTGAATTACATTCTAGAA
This sequence comes from Lytechinus variegatus, assembly GCF_018143015.1. Lineage (NCBI taxonomy): Eukaryota > Metazoa > Echinodermata > Echinoidea > Temnopleuroida > Toxopneustidae > Lytechinus > Lytechinus variegatus. The sequence goes on from NC_054751.1 coordinate 13,815,306, forward strand.
ATACCCAATTGACACTGTTTGGACGAATGGAATCGCTTCGCCCTACTTATTCCATTCTCCGATGCTTTGATTCAGGGATCACCTCTCGTTTGTGTCGAATTCCGATTCTTTCTCCTTAACTATATCTTAAACCTCATTCATAATTCTGGTTCCATTACTGTACAGTCACACCAACGAACTGACTCCAAACCGACTGATGATACGCCATTCGAATTAACGTAATAGACTGTCAATTTGGCGTCGGGTGTCGTTGGTGTGAATGGTGTGACATTCTGACTGTAGCCTTGAAAACCTTTAGAAAAAGAAAAACCTTAGACCGATCCTGAAATAATTGTTCGTTTCTGTGATTTCGTACTCGTGCAAAAATTACTTTTTTTGTATTTAAATGATGTTTTATTGGTCACTTCAAGGTACATTCACTCAATACAGTTGAACAAATACGAATGATACATTATAATAAATTACATAACAGTTACATAACATAAGTGGATAACCACTTTCTTGTATTTTTCATGATTGTTGCGGAGTAAAACTCCTCCGTGAGGATAATAATGTGTTTAACCAGCATTGTGCATTTGCTTTGGGCATTTTTATTTATCAAGTGTGATGAAAACTTTGCCCACTCTAAATAAACTGCTGCTTATTTTTTTATCCTTTCTGGGCAATATGCTTCCTGCATTGGGTAAAATAAACTCCTCAAATAAGTTTGGAAATCTGACTTTGATCAATAATTTCTCCTCAATCATTGAATGGATCATTTAATTCCCTCTAAAATAATACCCTACGTGATATGATTACGGTTCATGTGGAGGTGCAGTGCCTTGAAATATGGGGCACGGTCAAAATTCAGAACTTGAAAAATTACAGAATATTGAAAGTCACCGTTCTTTTTTCCGTGGTGATGAGTGAGTTTCTCAGCGGTTTCTTTTGTTTTCATGCACCTGAACATCAACATTAACATGGAATCAAACACACCTCTGCACAAGCAAACACATAACAACCAAACATGCATGGGTATTTCAAACCACGACTCAAACCATGTTATCTCACAGAACCATCTACATAAACCACAACAAAACATCAAAAATGAAGAAGCAGGGGCTTGATTTGAATGGATTTTCATCTCTATTGACAGACAAAAGAATCATGTTCTTCATTGACCCTGAATGACTATTTCTGCTCGTTTTGCAGCTTTTCAATTCAAACCTCATCCAACAAATTTGAATCATGTTCTTTTCGTGATGGCATGATCATAACAAGCATGGTATCATCTTAAAGAAAATTAAATGATCTTTTAAATTATATCAAAATATGCATTGTGTAAAATTGAGAGTTGGGATAAAAAATGGCCAAACTCAGATTCCGTACTTTTTTAGGGTTTTATTAACCTAAAACTGGTTGGACACATAATTACCCTCGTGCTGGTTAAAATTTGCCCAATAAGTTTTACAGTGTACATCGATCCTGAAATAAAATTTTCGTTTCTATGATTTTGTACTCGTGGAATAATTACTTATATTTTTCTTGATTGTTGCAGAGAAAAACTTTAAACCGATCCTGAAATAATTTTTCGTTTCTTTGATTTTGTACTCGTGCAAAATTACTTAAATATTCATGATTGTTTTTCAAGAAAACAAAATTATACCCCCAAAATAGTATAATCCGCTTCACAAGAATCAGGTTATTGAGATTATTAAATTGTGACAAACTGAGGGTTATACTTACTTACCGGACTTCCTGGATGGAATAATGGACATTTTAATCACTTTCTCAAACTTAATACAGTCCTTTTTACAAACGGGATAAGTTATTTTTAAACTGAGATGCACAAGAGGTAATTTTCCAGACTTCCTAGATAATGGAAGGAAATCCTCTACCTTAACCTTTTTTAAGGATAACAGAATTCAAGGAAAGAAATACTCATGTGATCAGAACGTGACTAAATACTACTCATGGATATAGGAAATATAAAATTGTTCCGGAAAAGGACAGATACTGTTCTATGTCAGATTTATTTACCATTTCCTCCTGTGTAAGAGACAATTGACACAATTTCGAAAAGCATGATATCGTGTATTTCGTTCGATTTAGGATAATGGATAATAGTAAATGTAATTTTTTTCTGTTCAATTAAAAAGATAGTTATTGACGTAATATACTGTGTAATATTTACAGTTTGACTAAAGCAATCTCAATCATGATCGTAATCGCCAGGACAGTCTTCCACAATCTCCAAACGGTATTTCTCAACACAAACAACATTATGAAGAGATTTCCATCAGCAAACTTCCCTAACCTAAAGAAATTATACGTTACCCTATATGCGTCCGATCGAGTCGAGTATCTTCAAAGAGGAAATACAGGCAGAAAGAATATCTGTCTAGTTTCATCCTGCAAGGGCGTCATTCGAGAAACTGCAATGTTTAATTAAAGTCCTCCTCCAGGGAAAGTTTTCCCTGCCCTTGTATTTGACTTAATGTTGAAACCCTGAGCATAGCGAAACCTTTTAGATGCTACGATTATGAACTTGCGATAGGGCAATGTCAATCATGTGGCGGCTAATGTTTCCAGATTGACTTCCGACCAGCACCTTGTCCGCAAATTCTGGAGAAGTTTAACGGAGATCAAGAAAAAATGCAACTGACAAAGCCCTTTGGAGGTATTTCATTCCATTATTGAAAGGCCAAAAGACGAGCGCTCATCCTCTTTGGAGATGATAGAATATGAGAATCGTTTGTGTTTACCCCCAAACAAGTGGCAAGGTTTTGGCCTTGAAGCGGTATTTTCAAGATTTAGATATCTTGAAATTCCAATGGCCGAGCCAAATCAATTTTCCTCTCATACATTGAGCACGATAAACCATATGAAAAGCCGGTGGAATTTTTAATGTGGCTGGAAATGATGCTAACGAATGTTTTCATATCTACACAAGATCATTCAGACACCTCAAAGATCAACAATCCATTAAACCAACAGTACCACTGAAAAAAATAATAAATGGTACTTTTGTTAACATATATTGTTGATCAACGGTCCAATCAGTTTGGTGCAATACATGACCAATTAGGCATCGATGTGGGGAAAACCTTTAGGTATTTTTTGAGGCAGCGGGGAAAGGGGTAAGCGATCATAATATCACACTGGCTCTTTCCATTTCTACTAAAGATCATCCGTACACTTTGAACTGAATTAAGATCACCGATCTTTGTTTACCAATATCACGAGTGAAAATGGTGGTATTTATTATAAATATTGTTGATCAGTGGACAAGTCCGATTCAATCTATTTGGTCCAATACATGACCAATTTAAGCATGACCAACGATGTGGGGAAACATAATTCTTTAATGGAGCAGGGAAGGAAGCAAGCGACCACGTCGTATTGAATTCATTCATTTCTACCCAAGACTGTTCATGACATTTGCTCTGGCGACAATTGCTCCAGTGCTAATTCGACACATTATTAGAATGACCAACTTCAACCCTGGATTTTATAGCAATATACCCTATCCCTATCCTAAACCTACTCCTAAAAATAATAAAACCCCATTGCAACCCTAACCATGTAGGCCTATCTCATATAAACGTAATAAAACCCCATTGCAACCCTAACCATATAGGCCTATCTCATATAGACGTAATAAAACCCCATTGCAACCCTAACCATATAGGCCTATCTCATATAGACGTAATAAAACCCCATTGCAACCCTAACCATATAGGCCTATCTCATATTTATAAACGTAATAAAACCCCATTGCAACCCTAACCATATAGGCCTATCTCATATAGACGTAATAAAACCCCATTGCAACCCTAACCATATAGGCCTATCTCATATAGACGTAATAAAACCCCATTGCAACCCTAACCATATAGGCCTATCTCATATAGACGTAATAAAACCCGGAGCAAATGTCGAGTCAAACAAAGAAATACATAAGAAATTCTAAAAACAAAGAAATAAGAAAAAATTGACTTCGCAGTTTTTCTTTGTGGAAACCTTTAAATTAGATCAAAAAGATGACATCTGCAAAAAAGAAGAAAATTTGAATTGAAATAGTATGTTAAATATGCAATGTTTTTCATTAATAAATTTGCATATTTTATTCATAATAATCAAAAAATATCATTTTTTTAATACTTGTTTGTAGTTTATGCGGTAAAGAATGTGCATGTCAAATGTCGGCGCGAACGGCGGCCGAGATCAGAAGGGGGCCGTGATGCCCCCCCCCCCCCCCCCGTCCTCAATCACTGATCTCTCCACTAGGGGAGAGATCAGTAGTCCTCAGTATGTCTCAAATAGCCCAATCCTTTTAGGGTTAAACACATCAATTCAAGCGAGTACTAGTTGGGACAAATAAAGTAATATACATTCGACCGGTCACACGGTCGAAAGTTTGACCTAATACAGGAGTTGACCTCTTCTTTTCAAAGTCACATAATATGTGTATATATTAATATGCATGCATGATAGTAATATCTGCACAACTAAAACTATAAACTATTGGCAAAGTTGACTCGTGACTAATGGTCTCCATCTGAACATCATTTTGTAAGCTTATAATAGAAGGTTCGATTGATTTTGACAATAATATTGTTTTCACTCTGACACGGTTTATTCAAGAACATATTGTGTACGTTTATTATGTTTCGCCAACCTTGTTTTAAATAATTTATAGAACTGTCCTTACAATGTGAAAAACATGTACCGGAGTATTTTCGAATTGTGTCAATCTCTGTGTTTTTGAAACACGGAACCTTATCGTGAAATCATTTTGTGCTCTCATTTCATAACCCCCCCCCCCCCCCCCAGGAAAAAAAAATACTTTTTTGTGTATTGACTACAGAGGTTAGCTAGAAATCATGTTTCAGTTTCAGTTCAGTTTATTTCACTTCCATTTTCTGATGATAAACATAACAAACATGTATATACATATATTTGAATGTACATAACAGAATGTTTAATAAGAATACTTCAATAATTAACAAATTCGTAGGAAATAGTGGGAGTATATATAATTCTTTTTTTTCCAAAAACATTTTTATGATTAGACAAATTATAGATTACAGTTAGCATGTGAAAATGAAAATGAGGGACTTATTAAAAAGCGAAGCTTGTAATGGTAAGTCCCTTGGGATAATATAATTGTATGTAATTAAAAGTAAAGTAGGACAATCTAGACCATGTATGAAGAACGGCAAAATAGTTTTGAATGACAAGGGGAAAAAGGGGGCAGTGACTACATGAATTAGGGGGGAGAAGAGAATATTAACAAAATGGGGGGAAAGAACAAAACAAAAAACGATTATGTGGCCAGCAGAAATGAGAAAAATGCATTATTATGTTTCACATCAATGACAGTATCAACCCACGAACATCTTCGCGAACCCGGACATCGTATCATACAAATGGGCTGATGCCTCTTGTTTGAACCCTCAAGCAACACATTGGGTAGAAATTTAATACCTTTGGTGAGCTGTGATCTGTAAAGGGATCCTCACTTGCAACTTAATTTCACTATGTGATCGCGTAACATTCCAAAATTAAGAGTTTGCCTCGGAGCTTTTTGGAGGCTAATAGGAGATACAAAACACCTGTACAAATAGGACTTGGAGTTCTCTTATGGTCCGACTCCTTCGGTCCCATCCAAAATAATAAATTATGTGGTTACCATCGGCCGCCATTGCGGGTTTTTGTTACATTCGTTGCGTAGTGGTAGTAGGAGCCACGTAGAGAGCACCATCCTACGACCACCCCCCCGTGCAATAAAATCGGCACATCATCTCGAATTTTATATTGAGTCCTTGCGGATTTCTATTCAAAGTTAAAAATATGAAATCGACCTTTGAGATTGAAAAGTTCATCCTTAGGATAATAGGATTAGAAATAATTAAAGTGTTGTAGGCTGGTCCCTTTTTCATGTCCAATCTGGATATTTACTTAATCTTTGAATATTTAGAGTGAAATGAAAACAGGAAAATGATAATGAGAGGGTGATAGCTTAGAATAGTACTGCAAAAAATAATCAATTGCAGGTAGACCTTCGTTTAGGATTAGAATCTGTAGGCCTTTTTCTCTTAATTTTATTCACTTCGCCGCCCCCTCCTCCTCCTCCTCTCCATACCAAAATAGGACTACTCAAAATAATAGACCCACTATTCCGCCGACAACAAGTTCCATTTGAGCATCAGGAAACATTAAAGGACAAGTCCACCCCAACAAAAATTTGATATTCATCAAAATTGGATGTGAAATAAGAAATTTATGAAATTTCAAAGTTTCGCTTATTTTCAACAAAATAGTTATATCAACGAGCGAGTTACATCCAAATGAGAGAGTCGATGACATCACTCACTCACTATTTCTTTTGTATTTCATTATATGAAATATTTGTATTTTCTCGTCATTGTCACGTGAAATGAAGTTTCATTCATCCCTGAACATGTGGAATTCCATTATTTTAACATTTTGTGCTTCAGGCAAGGAGGTCCTAATCGTCAAATTCTTAAAAATTGAAATATTGTATAATTCAAACAATAAACAACAAAAGAAATAGTGAGTGAGTGACATCATCGACTCTCTCATTTGGATGTAACTGGCTCGTTCATATAACTATTTTGTTAAAAGTAAGCAAAAATTTGAAATGTCATAACTTTCTTATTTTACATCCGATTTTTATGAAATTTTCAGCATTGTGCTTGTCTGATTTTTCTCTATTGATTCAAATCAACATTTTTCTGAGGTGGACTTGACCTTTAATGAAAGGGACAAATTACAGCTTTTGGATGCGCCATAAAGTTAAAAGGAATATAAAAAAGACACCAAAAGAAAACATTACTGTTTCAAATTTCAAAATTAAACCAAAAAGATCATAGATAATTGTGATTGAAAAAAATACAAGAATGAAAGCAAAGGGTGAAAAGCATAAATAGAAGAATAGACGGAGAAACATGGGACAATCAGAAAGTAATTAATTCCAGCTTATTAGAAAGATACACACGGAATCATTCACGACTCTTGCATTCTATTATTTTGAACATGACTGAGAATGCCTTTGAAATTGCATCTCAGATTGGGAAAATCATATCGAGACAAGGCGATTTAGATTTAAGTGATGTTTCAAGAATGACAGATAGAATGGAATATTAAATGTTCTCTCGATCGTGGACCGACTAGTTCTTGATAGATTGTCAAGATTCTATGGCCTCGGGTTATATGAATCCACCATGTTTACACATAATACGAATCCAACAGTCACCGCCCGCCCGGCAGCAACATACTGACATATTTCCTGCCGTAAGTGGGCACTCTCGAAATTGCTTGGCGGTGAGGGTGCCCCCCTCCCCCCTCCCCTCTCTATATCCTCTCTGAGACATGCCAATCAGGCAATTCTTCACTCCAAAATAACGTGTCATAAGTAGGTTGGAAATGGGTAGGAATGGAAAAGCGAGCGCCTGAGCAGAAGAAAAACAAGAATGTTGAGTGCTCTCCATCTCGCTCGGGCATAATGGATGATGACGGAACATGAAAACTGATAGCTGGACTAAAAAGAAAATATTTCATGATATCATTTTCGCCAGACAATGGCGGGGAACGGATTCCTGCCCACTCGAAGCGGAAGGTGCCGAAGTGCACCTATTTTTTGCCTCAATCATTATACCGCCAAATCGATCGACTGAAAAATGCCAATATTTAGTGTCTCTTTTGTAAATTTTCTTTCCAGTTGTTTTCAAATTTATATAATTTCTGTAATTTTTTCGCCTTGTTTGTAGTTTATATTTCCCCATAATATTTTTTTTCAAGTCTGTCTCTTAATCACGAAACATTTTGATGACCGATACATTATAATAATGCTTGGACTTGGAGGTTGCACTCTACAAACTCCGTTTTTAGCAACCTCCTTTATTCCCATCATGTTTGTACAATATTGACTATTATGTAGAAACTTGCTACATGTTTATTCTTTATTATAAAGATGTTACGAAAACAAAAATTAGTGGGCGAAATGAAACAGGGGACATGGAAGAGTTATGGAAGAGTAGGGGGCTGAGCCGAAAGTTGAGGGCAAACGATTAAAGAAATCAAAATAAGATGGTAATTTTTACGTTTTTGTACATGGTTTTAGAAAAAAGTGGGGTGGTTGGCTAAATAACCCCCCCCCCCCCCCTTCAGCTGTGCAATTAGTATATTCTTCGAAATATGAATCTTTTTCAAAGTGTCAAAGTTCCATAATGACCCATGTAAATCAAAATGATAATACGACCACTCAATCGAAAACAGTCGTTATAATAATGAAATCGAGATTTGGGTACTAAATGGTTCGTCTAGAAATACACAAAATGACTGTTTTACACTCACCGTAGCGAGGAATGTGCAGCATTATAAAGTTACGAATTACTGACTCGGCCGTCTGCACGGTATCTCGCAAGTCACATGAATGTAAATGTCTCACAAGCAAACCGTTTGGGTTTCCATGTGAGGTTTTAACTATTTATGTATGGTACTTGCAATTAATCAAAAGCAGGAAATTACACAACTATATAATCAGAAACGAAACCTTATACATGTATAAATGTATGACAGTAAGCAGAAGAGAGCAAGACAGGAAAGATAATGACAGAAAAGTTCTCAGTAGGAAAGAAGATCTGTAGAGAAGAAAGACAATGGAAAAGATAAAGAAATTTAAACAGTAAAAGAAAGATAGTAATGTAGGAGGGATGAATTCGTCACTTCAAAAGGAGGATAGGGCTTGTATTTTACACACTAAAATATAATAACCCATTCCTTATTAATCAAGGTGCGAATGATAGGTTGTTGTTGTTGTTGTTTTTAGTGAAAAGGAAAAACGGAATAAATTTGGCTCTGTGGTTCTGTTTTTAAAAACGCGAAAAGCAAATCACAACACGCTTTCCGCTCTGTGATTTCGTTTTTCGCACAATCGGACTGCTAACATCAAAATTGATGTCGACTCTCTAATTTGCTTTTCGTTCATCAATGTCAAAGAGAGCCCAAAAAATGTCTTTTAAATACATGAATCATTTTTTGTGATGGATTTCGAAATGATTTTTAAAACATGTATAAAAATCAGTTGCAAAATTTGATTTTGTATTCAAAAGGCTATTTTTGGCTCGCTCGCTTCCCTCACTCATAACATTTTGAAATTGATATTGCCCTTTATGTCATGTCTTGTCCCTAAACTTTAGACTCATTACGCCACTGACCTCCGCCCAGACTAAGAAAAAAATAAAGAATAAAAAAATCCCTCACAAGAGAACAAAACAGCCCCCAACCATGAATACCGATCGACATCCATAGCTTGCCAGTGTAACGGTGATTTACTTTGAATTCTATCAAGATAATGATGAAATATGCATGGCGTTTTCAACATTTTGTTGACGTAGATGGCGTTCTTCAATAATGATGAACGAAAAGCAAATCAGAGAGTCGACGTCCATTTTGATGTGTAGGCCTACGATGCGATTGTGCGAAAACAAAATCACAGAGCCGAAAGCGTTTAGCGATTTGGTTTTCACCTTTTTAAACACAGAACCACAGATCCGAATTCTGGTTTTCCCCTTTTCATGACTGGAACAGAAAAACGACTTATCCATTCGTACCTGATTCCCGGGGGGGCCACTTACATTGACGAGTAGATACCATGCGCGACCAAAAAAACACGTAAAAAGGATGTCCTTTTCACGATAGGGCACGTTACGTACGTAACGTGATAAGGGTGTCAAAAACACAAAAATAATGAAAAAAGGGTATCGATTTCGCTAAAAAAAAATACGTGTTTAGGGTCGAATTTGCGGGGATGATAAAACAAAATTAAAATGTTTTATAAAGGATGTCATTTTTGCCCCAACACTTCGTGTTTAGAGTCCGATTTGCGCGAGGTGTAGAAGGTGGGGTCGTACAGAACCAAAATAAGGTAAAGCCGACGACCGAAGGACCCGTAACAATAAAACATTCCTGTACTTGTTTAGGGGTTCTTTCATTTCAAGGAATATTTGCCAAGAACGGTTTTGTTTCCAATACTTGTTCAGGGTAGGGTTTCACACGCCAATACTTGTTAAGGGGTGCATTTTCAGAATATGGAAATTATGTGTTTTAGTGTTTAGGGTGCTTTTTGAGACCTCATGGTCGCGCATGGTATCCACTCGTGAATGGAAGTGCCCCCCCCCCCGGCCTGATTCTTGTGTCCAGTTGTCATGGTTGTGCCTATTTCTATCCAACGCCCTCCGCCGGTACACGCTTATCGATTCCCTTACAAGATTCAAGTCGTTTGGTCAGTTGAAATATGGGTAAATACCACTGGTGGATGCGCTAGGCATCATTAATCAAACCGGATAAAAATACAGTTATATACCAACTTAACAAACTCCGTATCGACCGATGGCATGTCATTGAAAAAAACGTTATATATTCGGTCGGTCTGAGCCCCGTCTTACATAAACAGGACCAAAATCCAGTTGAAACCGGTTGGATTTCCAACAGGTTTCGATTGGTTTCAACTGGTTTCAATATTTATTTTTTTTAAACAAGTGCACACCTAGTTACCAATAATGCATACAGCATTTCCATTTATTTTTAAAGCAGGATAAAAGAGCATTGCAGATTAAATGCCTAGCTCACGGGCACAGGTGCCGGGGCCGGGGATTGAACATCTGACTTTCCATGTACACTCGGCCACGGCACCTTATTGGTTTTACGATTGATCCGATCAACCCGAACTATATGTAAATCCAACAATGTCATATTTTTTCTCCAGGAAATTTGTACAATGTCGATTTTTTTAAAGCAAAACAAAAAGTCACACTGAATTTTAAAGAAAGCGAAGAATGAATAACTGTACGTCATATCTGGAAAATATTTTGAACAAACATGCAGTTTATATGTTGACGTTGCTGGCTTTCAATAGTTGTGGTTGATCGGCTCAATCGTATCTCTTTGTAAGACGGGGCCCTGGAAATTCTGGAATCGGTTTCGTTGGTGTGACTGTAGCTAAAGAATCGCAAAGCACAAATTTATGGATAAAAGATAGGGTTTGGGTTCAATTGACCGTTCAATCATTTATTCTCCCGTTAATCCGACGTGAGGTATTTTTCGACAAGAAGAATTTATAATTCACTGCTTAAATCTGATTAATGAATATGTCAAATTTGTTTTTAAGTTATATAGCAATAGGAAACTTTTGGATTGAAAATTGCACGTGTAAAAGTGATACCAACCAAAAGTAATTTTCACATTCTTTCCACGGCTCCACAGCCATGACAGCAAAGCAATGTTCTATAATGTACAGTGCTACACTCTAAAAAAAATATATTTTTGGTAAAAGTGCTCAATGAAGGTATGTGTCTAATGAACATTGGACATTTCTTTTGGGCATTTTTATTTATCCAGAGTGATGAAAGATTTGCACATTCTAAAGTAATTGCTGCTTATTTTTTAACCTAACTGGACAACAGGCTTCCAGCATTGGGTAAAATACTGCCCACATTGGTTGAACACATAATTACCCTCGTAGTGGTAAAATTTTTACCCAATATTTTTTTTACAGTGTACAAGAGAAAATCCTATGAGGCAATTTTACAAGACAATAAATTACTTCCAAAACAGTTAATGACCAGCAAAGTATAAACCTAAATGTTCTAAAAGGCCCAAGCCATATAGATGGATGTCTAAGAATACAGTGTATAGCTACAAACACGAGTATTTTAAAAAGACATTTATTTATCTTTTAAAATATATACAATATAGACAAAATATAGACAATAGTTCAACGTCGCAACGCAACACAACACATTTTTATTATTTTCAATTACATTTTGTTATCTATATTGCAAACAATCATTATGATTTGTATGTATTTTATGATTCTTTGGGTTTTTTCTTTTTCTGGGTGACCAGACGTCACAAGCATACTGTTTTTATGGACATCAAATTTTCTTTTACAAGAACTACAGTGCGTATCAAAAAAAGTTTACACTTTGAAAAAAACCTGTAAAATTACACATTTGTAATATCCTGAAAATTTTTACACATTTTAACATTGGTACAGATCCATTTAAGCAAATGACGATATAACTGTTGAAAAAATTAGTGAAAAATTATTTGCGCAGAACTTTGAAATAGTTATGCAGATAAAAGTAGACCTTAATCATGAAGAACACGTTGAATTTAGCTAGTAAAATTGATTTGAAGATATCTTTAACCTTTTTCTACTTGTTTCCTTGCCCAAAACACTTTTAAGATTGCATTTTGCCCCATCCCACTCCCCCACACACTGAGGCCATCGTAACAATATTTGCTTTACACTGAGCTGTGATTTACATAAAATGGCTTAGGCTTGATTTTCATTTTGTTAATCATTGTCAAGCTTAAGAAAAGTGTGGAGAAACAAGTATTAATGAAAAATGAAATGTAAACCCACTTTCAATGATAAAAACTTAGTGAAAAAATGCTGGAGATGTCTGAAATAAACTTTTGTTCAGATTCAGTTATGTCCTCATATCCAGCTTGCACAAAAAGGGTAAAGGTTGTGCATACTAAGAATTTAAATTTCAATTTGGGTGGAAAAATTGTTACAAAATGCTTGAATGTATCCGTTTTATTTCAATTGACTAAAAGTGCAAGGGAAATGTATGAGAAATGTTTCGCAGGGTAGGTTTGATTTCGCCCTTTCCCCTTGACACAGCGTGAAAACAAGCATTTCTGCGCAAACAGATTTCTGCGAGCTTTACAAAAATGGACAGTACTCACTCAAGTGTAACATTCTGTCAAAACTTTTACTTTCATTGGATAGATGAGACCCAACCCCAAGATTATATATGAAAATATTACCCACATGTTGTATATTTTTTAATTCCCAGGGCTTTTTCAAAGTGTAAACTTTTTTTTGATACGTACTGTATTGTCATTAATTATTATGGTATTATAATTATGCTTTGTTATGCTTGTCTGTATATCTTGATTGTGTTTACTTTGACAAGAAATGGATGGATTGAACAAAAATGGAATTCGTTTCTGATGAATTTGCCACTTTTCTATTAAGACGTAGAGAGAAAAAAACCAAGTGATAAAAAGAGAAATAGCAACAAGGAAATTAAAGTGCTTCATGATGATAACCTATCGAATTTGCTCTATTCATTTACACAAAAGAACTATCATTATGAGCTGTTTCTTGATGGGATGGGTCATGAATTGGGCATGAATACATCTTGACTATAATGCCCGAATATATTATTCTATGGTGTCTGGTTTGGGAAGGATTGTGATGGAGTGAATTATGTTCTTATTATGACAAATCAATTGAAATATTTTAGTTCCCCAAGGAACAATTTGATCGAAATTACACGGACGGAATGCAATATGATAAAAGTCTAATTTAATTATAGTAGTGCATGCATGGAAATAAACATTTGAATATGATTACACATGGGACTACATGGGACATTTTGCATGAGACCTGCTCTTCCGGGCAAAAGAGGATAGAAAAATTCTGTTGTGTGATTAAAAAGTTATGTATAGATGTTTGACTAAAAGGAGAGGGGTACACGAAGGACACGAAAACACTTTTCTATTCGACATCGCAAAGCCGAAAACAACACGGGGGAAATGGTAAATGTTTTTATGCAAATTGTGGGTCTTGCACATTGAAAAGTCCAAGTTTATTACTGAGAAAATGTTGAATGCTTTTTTTTCTCAAGGGTATACCCTATACCTCGCAAGTGTCATGAGAACTACCATTTGGATTAGTATGCGTCAGATTAGCATGATATAAGGGTAGTGTAAGATATGGCAGCACTGAGGTCTTTGTTTTGGGGTAGGGCAAGGTGGCGCCATCATTTTCTCTTTTCAATAACATGGGTAGTAGAGAGTTACATGATCCAGTATTCTTTCTTTTTCTCGTCTGAATTCTTTCTCCGTTTCAAATTTTTCCTTCTCTTTTTTACTACTTGACATACTGTAAGGGTAGTAGCCCTTTTGGTGCCCCCCCCCCCTTCCCTCCCCGGAAGAGCCGACCATGGTAGAAGGGTATGGAGAGACAGTAGTATTTTAACCCCTCGACCTTGGGTCGAAACCAACGGGCTCGTGAAATTTCTAAGGCATTATCATCGTTTTCAATGCCCTCGGAAAAAGGGACCCAAAGCCGTCAATTATCATGGTTCTAAAACATCTCTTAGTAGCTCTATGCAAAAAGCATTCATGTTTTATGACTGCAGTCATGTAAAACTTTAAAAAAAATGTATTGACTGGCATAAAAATCATGCTTAGCTGGCATGATGTTGGATAACAAATGAGTGGACTTTAACGCTGCCAACATCAGGTATTTGAATACTCCAACATATCATAATAAACTAAAATATGGATGACCGTATAAGAGCCGATACCGTTTGGTCAAATACTAGTCACCTGATCTGAAGGCCGTATAGTCTGTATCAGGAGCCGCGCAACGGTTTTGAAAGTGGCGGCTGAGCCGAAAGTGGGGACGACTTACACAGCAAACACTGTGGTGTTAACCGGTGTACATAGAGTACCACACCAGTTATTTCACAACGGTGTTGAATTGACAGTGTTAGTTTAACACCTATAGCCTAGGTGTTATTACAACACTTTTGGTTTTTACATTCTTTGGTGTTATGTTCAATCTCTATAGGGTCTACTTTGTGGTCCTCTATCAACACCAACTGGTGTCAGTTTTAACACCACAGTTTTTACAGTGTACCATGCAAAAAAATGTACACGTTCATTGAAAAAGAGTGGAAGGATCCCCCGGATCCATGGCCCCTGTAAACATACCAATGGTCTTATCACAATATTGTCCGATCCTGGTTTCGTCTGTAGATGCCTATATATAAGTATAATCAAAAGCTTTGCGTTCACTTAAAATTATCTTTGATAGTGGCCATGATAGCCGATCTAATATGCCTAATTGATATTTGGCTGAAAACCGTTTATTCCGTCCACAAATCATGCCACTTGCGATAGAATAACATGCATTCAGGGATCTAGCGATTGATTGCATATATTAATGATTTCGAAATCAATCGTAAAAGTCGTCCCTAGATCAAGCACTCTGTTTTGTGTTACGGGCCCTTGGTGATATTTCACGACCCTGTCATTTGCATTTGAGGATAATAATCATTCTACTTTCGATTCCGCCATATGATACGACTTTGAAACTTTAAAGCAAAAACAAATATGAACGGTTACATGTACACAAATCTTAATCAACTTTCAAAAGCACTGGCGTAAGTTCAGGCAGCGAACTATTGTCCTATCATCCACTTGAATGGCATGACATCATGGACTTACGCCCGTGTTCAAAAGTGTTGGGTTGTTGTTTTTTTTTTTAGTTTTACTTCTAGTCTGACGTGTTCACTTTTAAGAGTGACTTTAAAACAAAACGGAGTAGTGCATGCCTGAAAACGACTGGAAACTAGTGAGGAACGTCTTCATTTCATTTCATGGAATGCAAGAAAGAAAAAGAAATACATGTTCTTCCAGAGTCATTTTGCGAGAATAGAGTACCATTACTGAGAAGATAAGGAGCTTTGGGGAAATGCATTTTTCTTTGAAATTCAGGTACCACCCCAGTCGAATAACGTTTTAACTGATTTTTCCCAGTCATGTGTGACTAAGGGTTGCAAATTGTATATGTAAAAAAATAGATATAGAAACAGTCCTTTAACTTATATTCGTCTACTTTAAGTCATTAACTTAAAACAATGAGGGAATAACATACCATCATCTTCCAAAGAGAGACGTACACAGCAAAAACTGTGGTGTTAACCGCTTTACATAGAGAACCACACCAGTTATTTTACACCGGTGTTCAATTGGTGGTGTTAGTTTTACACCTATAGGTGTTATTACAACACCTATGGTTGTTACATTTACACTCTTTGGTGTTATGTTTAATCTCTAGGGTGTTATTTCAACACCTCAGGGTGCGGTATTCTATTAACACCAATTGGTGTCAGTTTTAACACCACAGTTTTTACAGTGTATAAGCTCCGAAACATACACCAGTCCACTATGATTATACGTTGCCATCACTTTTTGAGAGCGTTTGCACAATATTTATATGCAGCGAGAAAGATATAATCAATCATGGACATCTTATCAATTTCACCACATTCGTTAGAAATACGCGACTCAAAATTGTCAATCGATAATTTCTCTCAATCTTCCCGATTGGAATTATAGGCTACCTTGGGAATAGTCCATTCTTTGATACATGATCTGAATATTCATTTTCGTCATGTTTTAGATTTCATGTAATCTAGATAATGGAAAGAAATGGCATCTTTTCATTTTAAGTTTTCTGTTAACACAGTTGTACGTTATATCTACCTCGCACTTTCCTGCATTCTTTAATACTACATTGACACGTTATTTGCAAAATGATTAGGAAAAAATTGCATTCACCCCAAAAATGGAAACTATCGGTTTTATGAGTAGTCAACGCCGGAGAAATGATAGCCCATCCATGGTGTTCCATTAACATGCCTGACAGCATGAGTCACAAATGGATACACAACCATTAACACGAGTAAACTTACATGTATAATTAGCAGAGGGTGTCATTCACGATGCTTGATAACTACATTTTTAACAATACCCTCCATCAAAAGATAAATGTGAAGTAGAATTTCTTAATGT
This sequence comes from Lytechinus variegatus, assembly GCF_018143015.1. Taxonomy (NCBI): domain Eukaryota; kingdom Metazoa; phylum Echinodermata; class Echinoidea; order Temnopleuroida; family Toxopneustidae; genus Lytechinus; species Lytechinus variegatus. The sequence goes on from NC_054751.1 coordinate 13,831,977, forward strand.
TGTGCTAGACTTCTATAGACCATTCAAAAGGACGTGAATGATGTTTTGTCGATCACCTGGGCTAGACTACACAACAGAGTCGTATCGATTTAAGTCGTAATCCCAATGCTTTCAAAAACATTATCGCTGGAAAAAAGCAAGCCTTCTGCAAGCACAAACAAAACCTACTCCAAACCGACCGAAATACACTGCAAAAAGTCCGGTGTTGATTTACCACCCCCAGAATATATACAATTATGTCCACACCAGAGAAATATTGGCACAGTACCAGTTAGGAATCAAATCGGTGCTGCTTTACACTAATTGGTCTTGTATTAACACTTATCTGGTGTTAGACCAAATCCAAACAGGTGTTGTTTCAATACTTCTCTGGTGTGGACATAGTATAGATTCTGGGGTGTTGGTAAATCAACACCGGGTTTTGCAGCGTAGGGTGATAGTGTTGATCGGTAGTGGTTTTACTGGGTCTTCACTCTATATGTCTGAACCAAAGTTTCACTTGTAAACTGTTGTGGTTAACATGGTTAACAACCAAATATGTCGTCAACAACGAAAGAACAGAAAGTGTGATTATCATCAAAGCAAATTGAACCACCTTGATGGAATTAAAAAAACATGACTCAAATCATCTAGATTAACAAGAGAATACAGCGCGCGAGCAAGAAAATCTGAATCTCCAGGTAGGCCAGTAACCGATGGCCATATCAATTATTCCACTGTTTTATTATCAATTTGTATCTCTCGTTCGTAGATATAATGTGAATCATGCCTTATTTTATCTAAGAAACGAATCTGTACATAGAAATGTACATAAACATGTATTTTGCTACAAATAATAACTCTAAAAGCTATTTGATAATACAGATATCGCTATTGACTATTAAAAGATATATTCATGTATCATTTACATAAATGATTGTTTGGACTATCAACTTAAAACAGAAACAACACATCATTTTAAAAAGTCATGAAAATTCAAATACAGCTACTAATTCTGCACTTTTCATATAGCATTAATACGAAAGATGCTTGAAAAGTACAACAGATGAAAATTCAACAACATGTTTTTTTTATTATACTATAAACCCCTCACACACTGAATTATGATTATTTGTTTTACCACAATGTACCGAGATCACGTATCGTAGGTTGCTAGGTAGCACAAAACAGTCATTTATTTACGAATATTACACAATCATAATCCCATATTATCTTCAGAAAGGTTTGTCCAACCAAACGACAGCTATCTTTCATGAGATAGATAGGCCTAATCGGTATTAATCGGTGGTTGGATTTGACATTTATAAGAAATAAAGATCATTTTCTTAAAATGAAGATAAAAGAGAGAGTTAGACAGAGATCCGTGTCTTGGAATGAGAACACTTGATGATGTTACGGTCACACCAAAGAAATTGAATCCAGACATTCAAAAGTTAACGCGTTATTACAGTGGGCGGAAATCCCGGGGGGGCAGGGGGACGTGTCCCCCCTACCAAAAATAGAAGGGGGACACAATATCAAATGTCCCCTACTATTTTGGTCTATGACATATAAAAGTACATCACTTTAATAATATATGTATTTTGGACTGGATGACCTTAAATTTTGGGGTGAACCTTTTTTTCTTTTTTTTTTTGCTTGTCAAATTTTGCTTGGGTTAAAATGATCTTACATTTTGCGTGATAACCTTTGTTTTTTTGGGGGGGCTTGTCAAATTTTCCAGGCCCTGGTGTCCCCCCCCCCCTACAGATTTCCGCTCATGGTTATTACCAGTGACAGACCATCGGCCGGTTGCGGTCTGTTTCGTTGATGTGACGGAACGTAAGATTTGACTTTCTCCTCGGCATCTTGGCTGTCTGAGCAATTAGGCCAGTGGTGTTCGAGCATCCATTACAAATTATGGATGAGAGTGAAAGCATTTCCTTACAAATTATGGATGAATTCTAATGAGCGTGTTTACACCCCTCGTGGGCCCTCCGGCCGTACAGAATCGTCGATCGTTCGAGGGCTTAACTGAACCGCCTTCTCCGAATTCATATTGATTTTAAAGTAAGGTCGTGTATTGTTTGAATCCAAAATTATGCAATGACTGGCTGAACCATGAATAAAATGACATCTACTTTTATGTTAGCATCAGTTAAATTTGGTCTCAAAATCATCTTGGTTGAGACAGACTCGTGTAGTTAATGAAACTGCTACACTTATTGACAATATTTTCTGCAACATTCTCCCTCCTCCCGATTCTTTTATAATACTTTCTGACATGACGGACCATTTCCCGATTCTTACTCATTTTTCATTAAGACGACCAATTAGATCGATACACTCCCAACAACGAAGACGTAGACCTACGCACGAAAATACAGCCAGTCTAGGTGCTTCTTTGGATAATGTCGACTGGTCAGTTGTATACAATTCTGTAGATGTTAATGCGTCCTTTAACCTTTTTATGAATATAATAAATGAGAAATTAGACCTGCATATACCCTTAAAAAAGATAAGCGTAATACATACAAAACGATTTCTAAGTCACCATGGATATCGTCATCTAATATGTTCGATTAATAGAAAAAATAACTTATTTTATAAATTCAAAATGAAAGGTACAGAACAATCAAAAATAAAATACACATCTTATAAGAATACACTTACTAAAATATTACGCATTGAAAAGAAAAATTACTTTGCGAGGCAGTTGGCTCTATATAAACACGACATGCAAAACACATGGAAGGTTCTAAAACAGACCATGAATCTCTCCAATAATAAATCAAGTATTTCCAAAATTAGATTTAATAATGTCATTGTTGATGATGGTGACAACCTTTCAAATATTTTTAATAACCATTTCTCTTCCATTGGCGTAAATCTAGCTAAAGATATTCCTCCCGCGACGAAAAGTTTTTCGGACTTTCTCGGCCCGCCTAATCCAAATTCAATATTTTTTGCTCCAACATATAATCAAGAAGTTATTGATATAGTATCTGGTTTGAAAAATAAAAAAAGCCCTGGCTTTGATGAAATTAATAATTTTATTTTAAAATCCGTAATAAATTCTATTGTTTCCCCGCTGGTGCATATATTCAACCTTTCCTTAGAAAATGGTACAGTACCAAATCAAATGAAGATAGCCAAGGTTATTCCTTTATTTAAAAAAGGTGATAAGTTGGATGTCGGTAATTACCGACCTATTTCTCTTTTGTCCACATTTTCTAAGATCCTTGAAAGAATAGTATACGTCAGAACAGAAAAATTTTTGTCAATGCATAATATTTTATCTGATGTTCAATTTGGGTTTCGCGACAAGCACAACACCACTCATGCCCTGATGAATTTTGTCAACAAAGTAGTCAATGCTCTAGACAAATCTAGTCACCTTGTGGGTATTTTCCTGGACTACTCCAAGGCCTTCGATACCATTAATCATGAAATCCTACTTAACAAAATATCTCACTATGGTGTGCGAGGGAAGGCCTTGGAGTGGTTCAGGAGCTACCTACTTAACAGACAACAATACGTGTTTGTTAAAGATCATAACTCCAATTTGAAATATGTTAACTGTGGAGTCCCCCAGGGTAGCTTATTGGGCCCACTTCTTTTCACAATTTATATAAATGATTTCTGTAGATCATCCAAAATATTATCCCTTATCTTGTTTGCAGATGATTCGACCTTATTTTTTTCTCATCAGAATCCACAAACTTTAGTTGATGTTATTAATTCTGAACTTAATAATGTTACTGAGTGGATAAGAGCCAATCGATTATCTTTGAACCTTAACAAAACAAAATACATGTTATTTAGTAATTCCATAGACAAGTTACCGATGAACATTATATTTGATAATACCCCATTAGAAATGGTACCTTACACCAAATTTCTTGGAATAACAGTTGACAGTAAACTTTCTTGGAAAAATCATATTGAAAATATATCCAAAATAATTTCACGAAATATTGGTATTATTAATAGGCTAAAATTTTGCATTCCCTCCACATCATTAATCATGCTCTACTCATCCTTAATCTTGCCTTATTTGAACTATGGGATTCTTATTTGGGGTGATACCCATCAATATTTATTAGATAAATTGTTGCTTTTGCAAAAGAAAGCACTTCGTATTATTCATAGTACATGTTTCCGTTCTCATACGGACCCACTTTTTCTAGAAAGTAAACTGTTGAAAGTCAAAGACCTGTATTTACTACAGTTAGGGCACTTCATGTATAGTTATAATAATAATGCACTTCCCCATATTTTTGATGCCATGTTCCCTAAAAATCAATTTTATCATAACTACCCCACGAGACACTCTGACGAATTTCACATCCCACTTTACAGAACTTTACTGGCCAAAAATACATTCCTATTCAACGGTCCTAAATTCTGGAACTCACTCGCTAATAATGTTAAAGACAGTGTCTCCTTGAATTCATTCAAACGTAAACTCAAACGTATCCTGCTTAATTCCTATAATTCTTCTCAACGGAACTAACACTTCATTATCTTGATTATAATCCTTACATTTTTCACTTTTATCTTTTTTCATCTATATTGTCCAGTCATATCCTTTGTTATTTCACCAGATCAAGCTGGTTCATGGTCAGCCCTTTCCCATTCTTAGTTTTACTCCTTTTTAAAAACTAGTTGTCTTGTTCTGTCCTGTCTCTTGTTTTGTCTTGTCTTCTACGTCTTGTCATCCCCTCTCTCTGTTTTTTCCTGTCTTGCGCAACATATCCTTTACAACGAAGACCTCTTTGTGTGAAAAGCTTTGCATTTGTTCAGTTTTTATGTTTCCTTCAATATGATTTCTTTTTCTCTTTTTCTTTCCTGTAATACATGCATGTACGCATATAGTAAGTCGACTATAATTTCTTCTTTTCCAAGGGGGATCCACAATTTTACAAGCTTTGCTTTTTAGTGGATCCCCCTCATTTCCATATCCATTTATGCTCTATATTATACTGTGTTTTTTTTTTACGAAGTAAGAATGCCCTTCTGTAAAATTGTATTTGATTTATATTGTTTTATATTACTTTGTATTATGTTTTGAATGGAAATGAAATAAAAGAATTGAATTGAATTGAATTGAATTGAATTGACCGTTTGATAAATTTGTGTTACCAGGGAGAAAGGGGAATGTGATTAGCTCATTATATAGTCAGCATGGAATCTGTTGCTGAAGAGTTGAACGCCACTTGGAAAATGATAGGCTTAGTCAAAAATGTTCTTTTCTGACTGATTGAAGATTAAGTTGAGTTCGATAATATGAAATTATATTTCATTGCAGTTTTTTCTTAACTCTCAAGGATTGTTTCGGATTTGACTTGAAAATGACAACTACAACCAAATTCCCTTTTGAGTTTTGAAGATATCTTGTCTTACTTCTTCCCACTTACATCGTCTGAGATTCCCTCGGATAACTAGCATTTTAAAGATTCGACAAAATTGATATATAAGTATTTCTTTTCATGGCAAAGAGGTACAGAGGCGTAACTTCACCAAAACTCAAAAGGCTGATCGAGCAAAAAGAAAATACTATACATGTATAGCTGAAAAATGATTTTCGTTTTTATGCACGAATTGACTATATATTTTTAGCAATAAAAGCACAAATCTGACAGATATTACATGATAATTATTGGAATTTAGTCCTATTGATGTTAAAACTACATAACACTGAACTTATTAAAAAAAAGTTATGAAAAATTACGGAAGTCATATATGTTCTTACCTTTAAGTTTAATCAGGATAACATGCCAATGGACTATCACAGAATTTCGCTTTAAAGTTCCTCCATTTATGCTCTTCTCAAGATGTCGAAAAATGACGTGGAGAGCATGTAGGGATACAAACATTTACATCCCGAGTCATAAATCAGATAACAAATATTCAAATTGAAGAATATCAGTTGTCTCTTCAAAGAACTTATTTCTCAAGTGATGTTCTCGTGTATGAAACGAAACTCTCCGCTTGACAGGTCCCCCTGAGAAAGTGTCAGGATCAATAATACGACTGTATTCTAAACCACAATCAAGTCCCTTTCTCGTGGAGAATTCGACTCCCTCGTGTATCGCTCTATCAAAGATGAGGAGAAGGAGAAGAAATATGTTTTTATCTCACTTTCAATCAAGAAATCTCCAATTCCGTAACTAGCTTGTTCTTCCAGCGAAAGGTTGCTTGCCTTCACCGAGAAACTTGTCAAATTGATGTGTCGCGATGGTAATGTAACTCTCCGATATTTGACAAGAATACGAGCGATCGGGGCAGGTATAGAGCATGGCAAACAATAGAAATCGAGGTGTGAATTAACTTCGCCTGGGGGTTCCAACGAGCTCATAAAGAACAAGAAGAAGCAGGATATAAACTGAAGATTCCAAACGCATAAAAATCAAGAAGGAACCAACGCGAAAACGCACCACCGGGACTGTACGCGTATGAGCAGACGACTTTTCATCTACCTTTTTTCTCCTCCCGGGGTCCAATTTTTAATCAGCGCTCAGCGACAAGAAATTGGCAACCAAAAACTCTTATCACCTTGTCCATCGCAATCATCCTCTATCTATATCTCACCTGGGTCTCCAATCCATGGGTTTTGAGGTCTTCTGAGGAACGGATAGATTACAAGATATTGGTAACCCTGAGGTGGGAAGAATTCATTACCGGTAAACCCAAAGCGAAGACACCAAGTCGAGCTGGTAATAGCGCGGGCTCAATTTAAGACCGCCAATATAAAGAAAGAAACAACGAGATTAAGAACTTGTGGGACTGAAGCTTAAGTGCTGAAGTACAAGTGGTCGTAACCTGGGCTCATTTGCATAACTAAAATCGTAATCGTTTGATCGATAACCTCTTCTGGTCCAGTGGTTGTGCTTCAGTGACTCGTAGAGTGATAGCATGACTGGACTTTCGATAATTGCATCAATCAACCCTACAATACTGGCTTCGATAATAATGCCGCCACAATGGAATTTACTATTTCTTTATAAAACTGTTTGTTAACCATAAACGATCATGTTCAACATGGTCCCGATGGATTCGGTATAAGAGGGATTGGGCTTTAGGGCGAGGCCACTTTTCTATAAAGCACATTCTATGATTCGGTACAAATGGGAAAAATGGGGGTTCCCAAATAATTATCCAAGCTCAACAAGAGGGGCATTGAGGCCAATTAAGTCCCCCCCCCCCCCCATTTTATGGCCTTGGATTAAAATCAAGCTGTGAAGATCTAACTCAGATTTTGGTAAATACAAATAATATAATGATATTTGCAAAGTTAGAATATGTAGTCAAAAAATATTTAATTACATGTTGTAGAATAGATATCTGTAAATTCTAGTCTAGACGATAATAGTTAAAAAAATATTCATTTTTATAGTTAAAATATGATATTTAAAACGTCTGAATTTTAGAGGGAAAGTTGAAACGAAAATGGATTTTATTTCATCGTTTTTGTATGGAACCTCCTCTGGAATTATAAAAATATACACCTTTCGGACGTATGCAATCACATAATTTGGAAGAATTAAATGGATGACGGATTCCGCCAGGGATCGAACCACTGAACCATGGAGCTATAAAACACATACTGAACTATACCATGTATACCAGTATTGGTAATATATCAGTAGTGGTATACTTCAGTGGATCGAACCCACCCGAGCGTTCATAAGGTGAGCGCTCGAAAGGTCTACTACCGATCGAGTCAATAACAGCCATGGCGTAATTTCCTTTAGCAAGAACCTGATCCACACTGTGCTGCACTCAACCCAGGTGAGGTAAATGGGTACCGGTAGGAAGTAATTCCTTAAAAAGCTGTGTGCGCTATGAACTCCTAGCTTAGCCGGGTAATATAGGAGCGCCTTGAGCACCTAACAAGGTGGATATGTGCGCAATATAAATACCCTATATTATTATTATTATCAATAACGATTCCATGATCTTAACAACAAGAATAAAAGTGCTTTAACCATGTCGTGATGATTTAAGTCCGTTGCTATGTCAGTATATTAAGTGTCTTTTCTTAGGCATATTTTCATGGCCCTGATGGGAAACGGTTGCTGCGTGTATGATATTCTATAAGCAGCACCCCCTGGAAATCTAGAAGGGTGAAAACGTCGAACAGGTGAACCCTTTATTTTTTTCTTTTAAATTTCTCGAGACAAAAAAAAAACTCAAACTTTGTAGAAGAAACCTTTTTTCTGCTTCTTAAACTTACATCAGCAACCCAGTAAAAAAGCCCAGGGTCGTGCATATTTGAAGCCTCCTGTTTATCAAACAGCAACCAAAGAAAATTGTATACTGTGTGTTGTAGGCCTGCTGTAAGTCGAGTTATTTGTATTTCTTTGTCAGAAATAACGTTTGCCTGTGAACACGTTTGTGAATTGAGTCTTTTTTCTCAAATGCGGCAATAAAGATGATTTTATACCCAAATAGAAATCCTATTCATATTATTCCCTTGTGTATTTAGCTTCAAAGTTGAAGAAAAATAGCATTTTAGATAAGAAAATGGAGGAATAGGACATTATGTTAGAGGCCTATCTTTGATATAATTATACGAATTTTCTTTGAGATAGGGTTCAGACCTCTTTAAAGATTATAGCAGATGATGATGACGATGATCATCATCTCTTTTTCAATTCAAGGTTCAAAATATGAATAATTTGACATTATATGGCTTCTATGTCGGTTTGTATTAATTTTGTCTGTAATCTGCTGGTTAACTTTTAAGTATAATAGCACATAGAACACCAATTTGGTCTACAATCAAATCTGTTTAATTGCCGTGGGTGAAGGGCATACACGACACTTGCTCAAATATACACTTAATTTTGTTTTCATTTATTAAATTGCATTATTATTGGTCTATTTTTCTACTTCATCATCTTATTATTAACTTGTATAGTAGTATAGTATTTATTTTCCGTAAAAAACATCCCAAAATGCAAAACGGATAGATAGCCCATATTCCGTTTATTCGACATGACTATATTGTTCTTCCATGGAGTCTATAATAGCAATAAATACAACTTGTCAAGTTTATAGTGATGGGTTTATTAGTGGTTCGTTAGTGGTTCGTTTAACAATGCAATCTAGATGGTGTTAGACCTAATGGATATTTGACGAAATGAACAATCTAGGGCAATGACTCTACTCGAAAGAACACGATATGATAAGAATTATGTAATATATGAATAAATACATGAAAATGCTATTCACACTGTCAAAATGCTCACATTCTACAGCGTGAATGTAATTATTTTCACACTGTAGACACCTCGACAGTGTGACAGTTCACAGCCTTATCATTCGCACTGTTAAATGCTTAAAATCAACAGTGAAGGTGATTTCACATTGTTTTCCACACTGTGAACACACTGTGTGTTTTTTTCCAATGGTTGCTATACACGGACTGGTTATGGACGAAAAGGTGTGGTTAGACCTTGACTGTGGGGTGAGACGAAACGAAACAAAAAAGCGGGGTATATAGACCTATTGGTGATTTAATATCTTCAATTCATTATTCTCAAGATGCTGAAATCGCTCAAGAAACATCTGTCTACCGGGTACCAACAAAACTTACGTTAGTCGTGATCCAATAAGGATTCACAACCCAGTGAAATATTCACTGGCCCATCAGCTTAAAAAAATATGTGCTATTTAGAACAAAGAAGATATGAACTGAAATCTACTGAAGATCTGAAATACGTTGATGCTATTGTTATTTTAATTCATATTGCATCGGCAAATCCGGGGACGAAGAAGCCACCCCCCCCCCCCCATTGGCGTCGTAAGAAAAATTTATCGTAAAATCTATCACATTTTTTTCTATTAGAAAAGTCGAAATTTTTGCTCGCTCATTTCACAAGCAGCTTTTTATAAATTTTGCCTTTAATACCATGTCCGATCCCCTAAAAAATTAGTCACATTACCAAACTGACCCCCCCCCCTTAAATTATATATTTTTTTAATCCCTCACAGAGAACAGTATTTGTGTCCGTCACCAATCGAAACCTATGATTATCAATTTTTTTTAAAAGGTGACGTAAGAATGGACTTCTCCTTGAGCAAGTAAAATCATCTACTCGCCCTTAAGAATTATCAAGTTGTTTTTAAAAGACTGAAGGGTAATTAGGCGAAACGTTATTCGAAATCAATACACCCCCTCCCCCATGCGACCCAAGGACGCGATATTCAACGAAGAACGGAAAGCAAATGCCGCCGTTATTTCGAACCGTTTCGGCAAATTTTTCACATCGATGAGTCGGACTTGGCGTTTCTGATAGATTTATCAAAGTTCAAGGCAAATGAATTTCCATGAAATAAATTGGTAAGGCTTCACATTCAGTCATCGGTTTAAAGGAAGTGCATAGCGAATCTTTATGAGATGTGGAACAATTTTGAATGGATGGGAAGGAACAAACCGTGTCCTTTCAATTACTGAATTGGCTGAATAAAGAGGGGGCGAGGAGATGCGCCATGGTATAGGGTGGGGCAAGACGACAAATTTTTCTTAATTTCAATTTCAATTAAAGGGGTAATATAAAAGTAAACAATCGACATCACTTGCTCTGTTTATGCTCTTCTTTCCTTCCTTTTTTCTTCCCCCTTCTTTGTTTTCAAAATACTTAAGAATTTGCAGGGGCTGCCACCCCCTGCCCCCTCTAGCGTCGTCTGATACGTTACAGGGCGGTGTACAATATTCATGATGTTAATATAATGAAGAAATGAAAAACAGAAAAGAATGATTTCCATCAGCTCCTTGATAGTTGAAGTGATTTACAAATATTTTTTATATGACTGCACTTCAGAGAGCTGATTTTTCTCGTTTAAATTTGCACTCCGAAGTGCAGTCACTATACACGGTCTTTAAGAGTTCAATAAGTTCTTCGATTTTTTATATATATATATATATATATATATATATATATATAGAAATTACCACGGAGAGGAAAAAGTTGGCCACTGGAGAAAATTCACAAGTACACTGTAATCCGTGGATGGCAGACCATTAGCAAAAAAACCTATTAATTTTATTGATTGATCTTATTTTATTTCTGCATTAACATCAGTATCGGAATTTTAAAATGTACAATATACAAAGTTAATATAAAACAAAATGATAATGATAGTCGTAGTTTAAGCAGTGAAAATAAATAAAGATTTGTTAAACTTTTTACAAAATGACAAATTTAAAAGAATGCAGGAAACCGCCACCGTGAGCAATTTATAGGCTTGATGATGATGGCGACCTATCTAAATGATGATATTTAAAGGATGTTCAACTATTCTGTTTAGGCCTAAGTCTAATCTTAGGTCTAAATCTAAAAAAAAATCACTGACTTCCAAGGTTCATTCAAAATGGTTAAAAAGAACAATAAGTAATAATAGGAGTTTATCAACAAAATAAATGGTCAACATTTTGGTCCGAGAAAATTTGACAAATAACAGAGTAAAGATATTTTATACTAAGAAGTACTTTCTTTTGTTTTAATCAGTTGTCGAATTCTGTCAGGGGCACTTTGCGACCCCCCTCCCCCTCCCCAGTTTCCCCGTAAAGAATACGATATTTTCGCTGATCCACGCAGGCTTGAAATTCATTAACTTCTTTATTGAGAAAAGAACAGGAGAGATCTTATAAGTCAATGAGTTACGAGTTGATTTAAATTGAGAGAGATCGCAAAAATTAAGATTCTGTATTTTAATAACTCTCTTATCCGGCATGGCGCCTGTTTTTCTCATCTTCTGTAAGCGCCTCTATTGTTTTCAGGTTAGATAATACCGTGGCGCTTTGAAAGGAATTTGTCGTATTTATGTCAATAATGAACTCCAAACTGCAATTGCAAGCTTAGATTTTTATAGTTTACTGATAATGACCTCAAGAATTATGAGTTATGAATGTCAATATTACCTGTAACGCTCAAATGGATATGGATTCAGACCCTTCATATTCTTCTGCTATAATTTCATCAACAAAAAAAATAATCACATTTTTATAAACGTGCTTTTCATTTAACCTTGTAGACTCTGCATTTTTACCCATATTCTATCCACAATCTGCTAAGTTTGTCACAGTAGTCAATGAGGAATAAGTTTATTCTTTTGAGTCAATGAGGAATAAGTTTATTCATTTGAGGAAAATCACCAAAAACATAAACATAAGAACGCGATCGCGTTCAAAGTAAAGGTTCTTGAATAATTCAGTTCTTTTAATGCTCAGTTTTATCATGAAGAAGACACTATTTATTTCACATCATAAATTGCATTTATAAGGGAGGCGGTACCTCATTCAAAGTGATGAAGAAAACTACCGAGTCCGAGTCATGATTGGGTTTCAAAGTTTCGATCCTTATTACATCTTCAGGGTTACAGTACCATGTTTAGCAGCGACGATGCCACAGGCAGCAGGAGGCAACTGCTCCTAGATTTTTCATGTAGTGAAAAAATTGAGGAAAAAAAAACGGAGAAAAGGGTAGAAAAGGTAAAAAGTATAGTCCAGAAAGGAGAGACCTGGACCGTCGTTTAACTTTATTATACTCCTATAATTCAGGTGAAAAGAAATAAGATGCAATCTTTAAGTCATCTTGCCCCCCCCCCCCCCATCAAACTATCCTTTCTCCGCCCCATATTACATTAGGCCCAATATTCGCGCACCTGTCCTCAGAACAAGGAATTGCCCCTCAAAATCATGTCAACAGCGATACTGAGCACAAGGTGGCTCCCTTCTTGTATTGAAACTGGTCATATTGACCGGGATCTCCTCGAGACCCAGTGGATGACGAGACAAATATTTTGGGAGACTGACTTTTTGGGCCCAAGTTTTTGGGGGCTATACATGTACACCTTTTTTGAAGAAAAAAAAGTCGTGCAAGTGAACACTTTTTTTAAAGAAAAATAAGTGATTTTTCAATTATTTTGGGGGTTCAAAAACTTAGATAATGCAGAAAAGTTCCAACGAAAATGTTGATATCTTGATGCATGGTTTAAAAAAAATATATATCACTTTAATGAGGAGGCAACAGCCCCCCCCCCCCTCATTTCCTCCCAATTAACACATTGGAGCTGTAATCTCTTTCTGAAAGAAACCCTTAGGCGTCAACCCCTGCTTACTGCACGGTAGAAAAAAGAAAATCCATCTGAATATCACGGCATTGCAACGGGGTGCCAAATCATCACAATCATCATGACGGTCATCCTCCCCCTTATCATCAACACCACCATCATCATCATCACCATCTTCATCCTTTTCACCATCATCACCAACAAAATCATACTCATCCTCATCATCATAATCATCTCCATCATCACCATCATCCTTATCATCACCTTCATCACAATCATCATTACCACCATCAAAATCATTCCCATCTTCCATTGGTCAATACTCATAAAAACAAGGAAACAACTGGAAATCTTGTATAAACACAAAACGTCAAAAAGACTATTCTTCATCAGTGATTGGTGGGTTTTTATTCATTTGCTGAATACGGATCACGACACAACTAAAAGAATTTAAAAGCGAAACTTATCAATATAACAATATCACCAAAAAAATCTGATAATTTTACCATAAATAACATTAACAGTGCTTTGACTGACTTTTTATCATCTGTTATGTAAAATTGAATTCAAACCCATCAAAATATTAAATCAGGTTAAGCTTAATTAAAATACCACAAAAATATGCAGAATTCAAATAAAAAATGCCTGAAATGTAACATTGACATTTAAATATTCACATTGAAAATTTGGTGAAAAGTTAATGCCTAACCCATACCTTTATCAATAATTTGAGTATAATATTTTGGTGTTCCTGTGTTATTTAGTATGCCCCCTCCCCCTTCACTTGTGCGCCTTGAGCATCTCTAATGCCTTATTATGGTGCCTTATAAATTGTGTATATTATTATTAAATTTGCGGACATCTTGTTGAGACGAGTTAAACAATTTTGGAATGTTTACACTATTTAACACAACTACAGAGAATAAAATAAGTAATATCGAAATATGACAGTAGAGAATATAATAGGAAAAGAGTAGATGAATATGATTAATGTAAATAATAAGATAGCCATTAGCATACACTACAAAGAGATCAGAGTTTCATTTTGTGTGTTTGTTGGGCAAACTTTTTTAATTAATTCATTGGTAAGTTTATGCTCACTAATTGAGAAAATTCCATTTGACCAACTTTCTTTAGAAATGTTGACGAGTTTGTCACAATATTTGGCCAACTGGTTTGTAATGTCAATATAGAGCATCAAAAAAAATCATTCTTTTAAGCTGTATAGATATTTGGTACATTTTCTCACCATATTAGGAAAAAACAACAATGTTTTCTTTTTTTGTTCAAGAACTTACAACATAAATCATTCCTTATTCAATATAACAACTTGCAGAATGTTGCACACACTACATTACATAAATTTCCATGGAATATCATAACTGGAAAACTGGAAACTTTGATTTCATTGGAAGAGGGTGGTGCCACATGCACACATTAAATGACTCCGTTTATATCATCCTATACGTTCAGTTCCAGGAGCAGAAATTCAATAGGCTTATTTCAGCTTTATAATCAAATGGCAGAAGTCTTGCAAATTACAATATGATATCAGAGCAGTGTGGAACACATTTCAACCTTACAAATGCTAATTTCACACACACAATTCATTCATGATAGTACAATTCCTAAATAGTATAATATTTGGTCATATCAACTTTCTATTTTTTATATTCATTTTGCAAAAACTCTATTCTCCACATGACCCAGTACTGATAATTCACCACAAACCATATTCACTCTTTTTTTTATTATTCCTAGAAGCAAATTTTTTGTACTTTCTTTTACATGGCGATATATATATATTTTTTTAATCTTGAAGTGAAAAAACACATCATTGTTGCTTTAATAAGTCAAATCGTGAATCCATATTTGAAATGAGAAGACAATTTATTTTGCCTTTGTAATATAACTGATATGCCACATAACTGATTTTACTTCAAGTTCAGAGTCCAGTGATATCTTAGCGATTGACCTTAAGGCTGATTTTCATGTTCAATTAGATTACATTCATCATTTTGTGCAATCAACCGTATAAATCCACTATTAGATTGTTAACTAAGATTTGTAATACAAGACCCAGATTAAACAATTCTTGCATAAAGATGATGGATACATCACAATTATTGAAGTAAATATTCAGGTTTGGAGGGGTAATTATTAGCCAACAATACATTGCCTCTATATAGAAAAGTTGTGGCACATATGCAGATTTGGCTCTCTGTGATTTACCCGGTTACACTTCGTAATTCCGAACGTTCTTAATTCTGAAACACGCAAATTGCCTATACCTCGATGTTCGTTAATCCAAAAACGTAAAAGGGTTTGTTAATCCGAACATTTGTGGCTTTATTCCAAAGGTTCGTTTTTCCGAAGGTTCGATAATCCGAAAACGAAATAAGGTTTGATGTTCCAAAGGTTCCTTAGTCCGAAAACGAAATTAGGTTCGTTAATAATTTCGTTTTCGGACTAACCAAACCTTCGGAATTATAAACCTCATTTCGTTTTCGGATTTACGAACCTTCGGAATTACGAACCTCATTTTTTTGGGGGGGACTAATGAATCTTTGGATATACGAACCTTCGGAATAACGAAGCTTAGGAATTACGAATGTATGCGGATTTACCCATCTTTTTAAAAATAAACTGTATCAATTGTGTATCCCATACATTTAAAACTTGTTAATAGCACATAAACAGAATTGTTTATAAATCTACATTTTTAAACCTGTCTATATTTCCTGTAGAACTCTAAAAACTATGACTTCCATCACAGAGTTATTCATAAATTGTAACTAAATACACAGTATATGTTCTTTCATTCAAAATAAATGAAATGATGGTATTCAAATGATGGTTAACACAAGTAAAAAGCAAATTAATAAAACAAAACATGCATGTGATTGTACTTACTAATCAAAATTGTAATTTTAGAGAAAAAATTATGCATATTACTGCTGGTATAAAGATGCAATCACATTTTCTTACTTTCTTTCTAAAAATTTTATTTCTTCATTTTTTAACAATATATTTCATATCTCCAATAGCTCAAAATGGATAAAAAAAAATTATAGTTTGATTGTACTACATTTCAGAAAGCTGAAAAAATCCTTTCCAATCATGTACATGAATATGATTTTTAAATCTTCATTTCGTATTTTTAATGCAACGTTTGCTTTGGACATACACATGAATATTACACATGAAAGCAAATACATACTGTTCATCTAATATAACTATACACATAGTAAAACTTTGGCAATCTTACGCACATAGTACCATATTTATTCATGATCATAAAGGCAATGAATACATATGACACAATAATTTTTGCAGATGATTCTATTCAAAGCTAAAGGGGGATATCATTTCTAATCATGTTTTAATCCCAATTCTAAATATTGTTTTTCTCTACTTTGTATCACAAATTTTATATCACTGGGATGATTATGGTCATTCTACTCTCTCCTCCAAATTAATTTGAGATGTTCTGTGTATTTACTTTTTTTCTTTCAACCAATACTTATTTAATTAGTTCAATGTTTGAGGGTTGTGTGTACAGATGAATGAATTACAATGAGAAGAGGTAGATTAACTATATTCATTCAAACAATACAAACTTGGGTTACTATCAAGTAGTAGTACATGCACTGCAAAAACTCTGGTGTTGATTTAACACCAGCCTCGAATCTTTAT
Source organism: Lytechinus variegatus (assembly GCF_018143015.1). Classification (NCBI taxonomy): domain Eukaryota; kingdom Metazoa; phylum Echinodermata; class Echinoidea; order Temnopleuroida; family Toxopneustidae; genus Lytechinus; species Lytechinus variegatus. The sequence goes on from NC_054751.1 coordinate 13,848,735, forward strand.
AAGTCCACACCAGAGAAGTATTAAACAACATCGGTTTTGTTTTGGTCTAACACCAGATAGGTGTTTATACAACACCAATTAGTATTAAAACAGCATCAGTTTGATTCCAAGCTGGTGTTGTTTCAATACTTCTCTGGTGTGGACATATATAGATTCCGGGCTGGTGTTAAATCAACACTGGAGTTTTTGCAGTGTGTAAGTTTGGATAGAATATAGGGAGCAGAACAGGATGAGGGAAGACTTGTCTTCCCCCCCCCTTTTAAGGTAAGGGCTGCAGAAAAAGGGGAAAATAACGCCATTTCAAACTGGCCATACTTTCAGACCATCAAAAGGCCGCATTTGTAGGACTCTAGGGTTATGCCTGCACATGTTGATAGTGCTGTATCACCTCCATCTAGTATGGCTTGTTGTGTTGTGGGTTATACTCATACATGTTGATAGCTCCTCCACCGCTGCTCCTGGGTGGAGGAGAGCTCAGGTCCACCCTAAGGGGCACGTCTTCATAGAACCCAGAGGACGGGCGTGGCTGACTCTGACCCCCGTAGTAGTACCCTCTGGCATTTCCAGATGTCTCGATGGGTGGAAGATTGGGCGGAGCTCCCTTGGGATAACCTGCAAAAAAAAACAAAGAAAAAAAAGGTTGAGGAGACAGTAAGTCAAGAGGGAAAAGAGAAGATGATTCTTGTTTGGACGACAAGACTTTGTGGAGAAATGCTTTTTAAACATTTTAATGCTTCAAGATATTCCAAAAACTAGCTCTGGGACTTGGGACTATATCTGAGCAGTGACATATAGTTTTTTTTATTTCAATTTCATACAGACTATTTTGTTTGTCATTATACAAGCAACTCTTATTTTAACAATGTATAGTTCCCATTGTGTTATAAAAAAAATCAATAAATTTCGTATTTGGTGAGAACTTTTAAAGGTTTCCAACAAAAAATATTGATACATCATATAAACCATAGTTTAGCCTTATCATGGATAAGCTACAATAACTAAATTGTAGATAAATAAGAATTGAAATCAATTCAATTCACTTTATCATATTCAAAGTGATTTCAATCATCCCATTGTTTCATAATTTCAAGTTTTCATGTTGGTAATCATTCCTTCATAATTCTATACAATGAAATAAAATAATTGAAAGGAAAAAAGAAAAGGTTAGGTCTTCTTTCTACAAGCATACCTGGTTGTCACTTTCTAATGAGAAGCTCAAGCAATTGATATACAGGCATCGACAGGATGATGTGCGGATGAAGCAAGGAATGGATTGCATGGTATCGTCCGATGGATGGATGAAAGGAAGAGGAGGGGAGGGGGGCGGGCATTGCTAAAGCGGTTCTGAGCAGCCGAGGGATCATGCACCTACAGTGTACCTACAGCAGCACATAGTTGTTATTGCATTTAGTGAGGGAAGGGAAAGGGGCAGTCAGTAAAAACAAGGGGCTAAAAAGAATGAGTAGAAAGGTAAGAATGTATCATATGAAGAGATATAAAGGGAAAGGACAACTTGGTTTGTGTTTTTAGAATGTTACTTGGTATTGAAACGGTTTACTTACTTCTTGCCACTGAAAATTCAACTGATTACCTCAAAATTTAAAATTACCATATCCAGTCAAAATGAGAAACTGAATTTGAATTACATTTCAAGCAAGAACAGAAATTAGATGATTGACAGGGTTTTTATCATTTCAATATGAAAATCCTTTTTATCATGCCAGGGTATTTGTTTTACCAAGAATGAACTATCTGTTAATTTCTTGTAAATCATTTTGATATTATGATTATCATGATAATTGCAATGGTAAGATTGATTCAGCTGTGATTTCACAAAAAGGAAACGGTTAATAATGAAAATTTCCAAAAAAAATCCCATGTAAACAGTAGGAAAAGATCAATATATTTTGCTAAAAATTCATTTTTTTTTTTTTACTCTTTTGAAAAACCAACAAGGGAGAAAAAAAATGATAGTCATAAATCAACATTAACAGAGAGTCTGGGAGGGTGTTTAGGCCATAAACAGGAAAGTCTCAATAATGAAAATTTCGTTGTTTTTCCAATATAAACTCATAACATTAGCTAAAGATCAATATATTTTGCTAAAAATTGATTTTTTAAATACTTTTTGAAAAACCAACAAGGGAGATAAAAATTAGTGACAATCATTAATCAACATTAACAGAGAGTCTGGGAGGGGGTATAGGTCTCGGTCTTGGGAGGGGAGAACTTGCAATGAGAGGGGGTGATGGGGGAGGGGAAGGGGGTGGGGGAGGCAGGGGTGGGGATCGACTGGACGACGGGGAAGATGTATCGCTCATGGGAGGCTCTGGAGGGTAATCGGGAGGGGGAGGGATGATGCGTATTGGCAAAGTCGGGGAAGCCGAAGTCCTGTATTGCCTGACCAAGCGACGGCCGGACGGCCTGAATTGCTGGGGAGGGGATAGGAGGTTGTTGGGGACTGAGTAGATGGGGATGATTGGGGGTGGGGGAGGAGGGGGTGGGGATGGCTCCTGGGGGTAGTACCCTGAGGAGTGCTGGTGTATGGCTGCACAGAGGAGGGAGGGCGGGGGAGGGGGGAGGTTAGAAAAAGGGTCGGAGGGCATGCGATACATCATGGGACTTAATCTCCCACTAGCTGAGAATACTTGATAAAGCAAAAAGCAAAGAAAAAAAGGCATGTTAAGTATAACTGTCAGCATGATATAAAAGTAATGTAGAAAGAATGCCTTGCTTAAGGTTTATGTTATGTCAGGAAATGAAATAAAATGGGTTTCACTATTCTAATGATCTGATTGCATGAACTGAAATCATATTAGCAAGGAGGACATATGGAAAAAAGATATCATGAAGAGGAAACTTTATACCACAAAAAGTTTTTTTAAAATTAGTTATGTGCCACTCGCAGTAGGCCAAGCTGGTTGGGTTATAAACAATACCATTTCGGGGGCCCATGTTGTGATGGGCTCCTCCAAAGTATCGTGCCACTCCTGAGAGTGATCAAGCATACACATTATTTCTTTGTAAAAAAAATCTACAAGTATAGACTTCATTATTAAATTGAAAATACAGTTATTTGTTTGCAAGATTACAAATAAATGAAATACAGAAAGTTACTGACAAGCAGGGAGGCAACTGGGCTAGCTCAGAATGTCTCCCCCCAAAAAAATCACATTAAATATATGAAATGCTTTTTATTTATAATAAAATGTAACTGTAAGTCTATGGACATCCTTGTACAAAGTTGCATGAAGTTTAAACATCAATCATACACTATTATGTTAAAAGGCCTGTATCTTAACGAGTTTGATACCCTACATAAAATCGTCTTTAAAATGAAATAGACCAGTCTACTTGTGTACTTGGGGGTTTCTTACCATCTTCGAATGAGGAGTCTCTACTACGGTGTGACAGGCCTGTATCTGGGCTCAAATGGTCTTCATCTTTTTTTTTTAAAGTTTTCAGATGTTATTCCATGTGAAGCATGAGGTGTAAGGCAGGCATGGTATGTTAAATGAAATGTTATGACATGTGAAATAGGCTACAAATATGAATAAGAAGACATTAAGACTAATTGCTCCAACTACTGCCAGTGACTATTTCATGCCATAAGCCAAAGTTCACTTTCCACATACATGTATACAAAAAAGAATGATCATAATAAAATAAATCAGTTCAGTTAAGGACACCAAAAAGATTCGCTTTTTCAATGTGAACAGGCCAGAAGCGTTAAAAACAATTAAAATATCAACGGTTTATCATCTGGTCCAGTTCGGGTAGATCCAAAGGCATATCAATGCACACCGGTAATGTATCATGTGAGGTGGTGCTAAAAATTGAATGAATCCCACCAGAAAATGAACATATTTAAAGTGTTACAAGTTCTGCCATGGGTGAGATATTTAATTGTGAAGTCTGGTGACAACATGTTACATTCAAATAAAGTTTGTTTCTCTGGGCTTGCCGAGCATTGTAGTATTGTTGTCTACATTCAACACACAGCATAAGGGAATGCATTTTGTGAAGGGGTTCACTAAACTTTTGAGCACAACTGTATTGCACTTGGACGTATATCAACGCGGTTCTCCTTGCCCCATGTTGGTGCAGGTACATACATGTAGGTAATATTCACAGTGAAACTATTATCTAGCCAGCTTGGCTTTGATTGGTCTCGATCTCCAAACATGGCATAAGCTTCTAATTACCCATGCCTTACATAGCAGTGATCCAAGGTTACAAGATGACTTAAAAAGAAATAAAACCAAGAAATAGAAGAGGGCTCTGTTACCAGAGTATTAAAGGTCTAATCCCGAGTTGAAATGAATTGAATGATATGGATATATCATCTTGTAACAACATGCAGAAGAAACAACCATGAACAAAAAAAATAACCAAAATATACACAGAATAAAACATACATATCAGCACAAATGTTACTATGCAAGTATACATATTATTTATAAATGAAAGATCAATCTTCCCAAAATAAGAAAGAAATGTACATGTTGCACATACCAGTTACAACTAGAACCATCTTCACACAAAACTGGGTCAATTTCATTTCTTAATTAAAAACATGTATATTAAAACCATACAAATTTGGCCAGACTTTTTATTTGTCAGTGGCTCTGTTTAAATCACACCCAATGTGATGTAAAAGTTTGTGGGATTGAAACCTTAAAGTTAATTGTAATGTGCTCCTGTTGCTTTTAAGGAGACTCCACATAATACTCCTGCGATAATAACTTATGCCATGATTTTTCTGAAGATATTGGGTAATAGTGTTATGGCTGTAATTTGACTTTTGCATTGGAATGCTACAATTAGTTGAATAAGAGTTAGGGTAAGGATAAAGGTTATATTAGATGTTTGAATTTAAGGGCAAATTTTCTATTGGTGCAACTGCTGCCTGATCATAATGTCATGGATTTTTTTAAACCAAGGATAAACCTGTTGATATGAAAACATTACAATTATTTTTTAAGAATTAAGTAGCGATGTGAAAGGAAGAGGGAAACATACTATGGAAAACCACACAACATTAATAAAAAGGAGAACACATAATACCAGCAAGCCACTAAGTCCCCGTATTTCACTCCTGCAACAGTTGCTCTTGCTTTTTATAAAACAGCAGCAACACCAAAAAAGTCATAGTCTGTCTTTATACAGTATCTTTCTTCATTTTGATACAATGATCTTTCCCTTATTTATTTGTGTTTTCCCCCTTCTTTTAATCCAAGCCAAGGAGTAATTTCCTTGAGCAAGAAATTGATCCACAATGTGCTGCACTCAACCCAGGTCAGGTAAATGTGTTTTGGTTCTGAGCAAGTAATTCCTTAAAAGGCTGAGACAACCAAAATCTGTAGACTAGCCTGGCCAGGGTGATATAGGAGCACCTTGAGTACCTAACAAGTTGGATATGTGCTGTACAAATACCCTATATTATTATTAACATCATTCATGTTAGTAACTTACAAAACAGCTATATAGCTATTTGACTCCGCCTTCATTTAGTGTCTCTGTGCCGAGTGTGTTAAATGAATATCATTCACATTTTGGGCTTTATTTACAATGAATAAAGATAATTGCCCTTAACATAGGGATTCATCCTATCTTTGTTTGTACTTGTTTTTTATTCATTTTTTTCAGAGCAATTGTTGCAGGAGACCAAATCAGTGGGTCAACACTGAACATTTTCTTTCTAGTTTCTACCTATAGCTTGCTGCCTTCCCCATAGCCAACCTCTGTCTATACTGGATTGCTGACGGGCTAGAAAGGGGGACCAAGACGAGGAACAAAGTTTTCAAACAAGAATTAGTCCGTAATAAATCAACAGGTGGTCATTTACAAAAAGAGTTACAACTAAGGTAACTTTGACATTATAACTACTATGGTAACAAGGCTCAGCAGCCAATCAAAATCCAAGTTCCATGTTATTTACTGTAATGGCAAAGTAACAAAAGTTGCATGTTTTTTAAAAAGGGTCCATGATGTTCATGAGACAATAACTGACAAGGTACATTATTAGGTTGATCTATTGTCCGTAAAAATACTAAATTGTTTTGTTTTCAAAGCTTTGAAATCATTGGAATTGTATATAAGAGAAGTGATGACTGATTAGTAAGACCAATCATTGATGTTTAAAAAGAAATGTGAAAAGGTATTTAAATGACATTTCCTGGTCTGTCAATCTAAATTAATTTTATATGCAAAAATCTCGATTTTTCTGAAGGATATTGAACAGTAAAAAGGGAAGATCTTCCTCTACTTTTGATTAAACATATCTGTTTTCTGTTCCTTTGTTCTCTTTTTCATAAAATACAAGTATTTGACAAAATAAATACTATACAAAATGTGCAGCCAATCGCATCATTTGAATTGAGCATTCTTATGTACCATGCATGCAAGTGCAATTATTTTAAGTTTTGAAAATAAAAAGTGCATCCAACATGTCCACGTGCAAGCATTTCAGGCCATTAGCATTAGTTAATGGAATAAAATCTACAACTTATGTCCAGCTCTTATTATACGACTATACACTTACACCAGGATTTGCGGTCGTCGAAAGACGGTTGCCTACTGCTTATGGACCGCTGCAGTGCACTAGCCATATTAGAAGTGTTCTGGAATTGATACCATTCTCCTGGTATGAAGAGGAGGGGGTAATAAAGAGGGGGATGGGTGTGGTGGTGGTGATTGGCGGTTGGGGGAGGTGGAATGTTGATATCGGTGGTAGTAATGAAGATGGTGGGGATGTTGTTGTTTTTTGTTGGTGGTGGTGGTCATGGTGGATGTGATAATGATGATTATGATAATATGAGGGTGATGACAATGATGATAATGATGGTGGTGGAGTGGTGATGGTGGTTGTGATGATGATGGTGGTGGTGGTGATGATGATGGTGATGATGATGATAATGATGATGGTGATGACATTAATGATAATGATGATGGTGGTGGAGTGGTGATGGTGGTTGTGATGACGATGATGATGATGATGGTGGTGGTGATGGTGATGGTGATGATGATGATGGTGATGACATTGATGATAATGATGATGGTGTGGGAGTGGTGATGGTGGTTGAGGTGATGATGGTGATGATGATGATGATGATGATGATGGTGATGATGATGATGATGATGATGGTGATGGTGATGGTGATGATGATGATGATGATGATGGCATGATGATTGTGGTGGTTTGTAGTGGTGGTGTTGGGTGTCATTTGTGGTATTGATGTTGGTTTCAATGATAGCATTGGTCATATTGGTAAGGAAGGTAATAGTGGTAATAATGATCACAATAATATTGATGATTATGATATCAAATATTGTAATCAGTGTTCAGAGTTATTTCAATAATGGCGATTGTGCTTAATAGTAGCAATAATTTGATTTTTTTTTTGAGAGAGAGAGATCGATTTAGGAGTGAAAAGAACCAGGTGGATCATTGAAAGAAAATCAAGATAGTATATTACAAATGAGGGACATCCATGAATATCTCAAATTAATACAAGATTTTGAGTGATTTTGACGATGTTTACAAATTAAATGTAGGTCAAATGCAAGGTGAGGCAGTAGCTTAGAAGGGTAATTATCAAAGATGGGGTCAATAGAAGGGTCAACGTTGGTGAAGGGAAGAGGAAAGGGGGTTCAAGTGGAACAATGAATTCATCAGAGAGCATGAAAGGGGGAAAAGGCCACACAAAACATAAAATGAGTAAATGTTTACTTTCAGAGAAAGATGGAAACTGTTAAACTCTACTATTAACCAAAACTACAAATTCTTAGTGCAAAAATGTGAAGGCAAATCCTTACAACATACTCAGGAACCAAGCTGTTTTATAATTACATCTCAATAAAGTCAAACACAAGTTCTAAGTGTGTGCATCTAATATGTTGATAATCAAGTTGCATTTGATATTCAGAGTTGCAATTTATAGCAACTTTTTCTGCAACAGTGTGCTGGTCTACTGCTTTCAGAAAAAGATGAGACTTTTTCTTCATTATGATATAAGATTTACTTTGCAAAATATCAAATGTGTACTTAATTCACATATTTTCTGCTCTAATACATTTCTAACAGGCAAACATAAAAAATGATACTTTTGAATGAAATTTGTCTCGTGGATATTAACCCTCAATACCTAATTGCCAGAGGAACAAAAATGCATGTGACCTAAACAAATAAACATCAAACAATATTATTCCAATCTCATCAAAAGGTTTGTTCTTAATCTCATCCATACCCTCTTCAAATGACATCTGTCTGTCTCCAAACGTTCCAAACAGGACTCCGTTGCGACTGGCCCCACCTGCCGTCGATGTGCTTGGGCCTGCGAAAGCTTGTCAGGTGAAAAATATATACAGTGTGTCCCACAAAAAAAGGAAAGTGTGGTACTCAGTACTCTCAATTGGGTCAAGATGTATTTAGGATCTGGCAGTTTTGTGCGAGAAAGAGATTGCTCACTCACATTTTATATCAAAATATATTGACGGTGATATATCTATTAATCAGAAAATTAGTTTCTTTTTATGGGACACACTATATATCTTTGCAGAATCGTGCTTCAGCATGGCTTGTATCATGCATGAACCGAAGCTGTCTTACAAGTTTAAGTTATCATTCTGAGCAGGATCTGAGCAGGATCTGAGCTGGGCAATGAATTTCAAACATATTATATAAAGAACAAATGGCAATCCAAAAAGTGTTGCCTATGTGTGGTCTATTATGCAAGACTGTTCCATCTGTGCAGATGGGATTTTTTTGCTATGTCTTAAGAAGCAAATAAGCCCCACAGTTTTGCCAAAATTTTGAGCATCACACAGACAAAAAAACCGCCTTAAGTCAGGTTATGTACAATTTGGTTACCTCACATTAGTATGAATTTATTTCGGATACCATTACACTTTTACCAATTTCACTTTTACTAAATTAAATTTTACTACCTTTTCTACATGTTTTTATGGTTTGCATTTGAATTTTTTTAGAAAAAAGGAAAATGGTTATGAAAACTATACCCAGGCCATGATAGCCAAAGTAAGAGGTGGCCAATGGGCCAAAATTCTCATTTCTTAAAATATATTCTTTTCCTATAATTTCCATCTTAAGCATATCATCTCAAACTTCTTTCACTCTCACTAAAAAGGGACTTTCACAGTTGGCTATCTGACTACATGTACCTGCAACTCTTGCAATCACAAGCAAAATATTTGAAACCAAACAGTCGTACGACCAAGCGTGAAAGCCCCTTTTTTCAGCTATGCAATATCATCATGTCATTCACATCAACTTTGGAATCTGAATTTCAAAAAGTATATCACATTATTACAAAACATCCATAAAACCATTTGAAATGAAATTTTGATAGCTTGCCTACCATTTTCCTCCTGGTCTTTCAACATTTCCTTGAAAACAGCCAACTTATTCCTTGCTATTTTTGATCGACCTGCACTTTATAATTAGTGTCAACGTCCATTTATATATTTATTGGCATGCACACGGTTCAACAGGTAGTGACAGAGGATTCAGGAACCAATTACATGTAAATATGACATTGTGTAAATTAATTAAAATAAAAAGGATGCACCGTAACAAGAAAAGGACATAGGACAGAAAGAGGGGGAGGGAGAGGAAAGAACAGAGACAGACAAGTCAACAGACAAGTAAAAAGGCAATGTGTATGTGAGAAGTGAGAAAAAAATACAGACATATAGAGAAACAGAAATTTTTTTAAGCACAATAATGAAAAGGAAGGATACATTTTAAAGAATTACAAAGAAAGTTAGAAGAAATATAGGGGGAAATCACACATTGTAAAAATAGAGCATTAAAACAAAGAACAGAAATCAAATAGACACATTGGCACAAGAAATTAAATAGAATCAATGGGGGACAAATATCAAAGGAAAATAGGCAATAAAAGGAAACAAGTATTCCCTAAAAATAGATTCAAAATTTGAAGGCCAGAAACAAAGAGGAATATTAATCAAACAAGAGAAAAGGTTGGGTAACAACATGACAATCAGGAACAGAAAACAATAAACAAATTAAAATAAGAAAATACAATACCCAGTCAGAACAAGTATGTAGAAGATTGGTTAGTAAGAATTTTCATACTTATACACCGTAAAATACAATGTATAAATACAAGCAAGGAAATATAAGAATATTTTTCACAAATTCAAAAAATGACCAATATAAACAAAGCAATTAGAATTTAATTTAGTTCACGAATATAACAATTTGGAAAAATGAATATGAAAGGAGAAAAAAGAAAATATGACACATTAGTTATGAAAAAAATTATAACATATTATAAAGATAAACATGTGGAAATATGCCTTCATACTTAAGATCATAATTTCCAATTCACTTATTATATTTCAATAACTTAAGGTGAATTTCCATAATCATCTAGGATTTCCTTTTTTATCATGTAAGATTTTGTAAATATATTTTTAAAATCTTATATTTCCTTGCTGATACAGTTCCTATGTATTGAGTACACAACAGACAAACAAGAATCCAATTTCAAGATTTTTTTTAGAAAAAGATGTAGCACTTTTAATCTGTGTAACAAAATAAGCCCCATTTCACATTCAAATACTAACCTCAGTGCACAATATATAAAAACAAGTTCGTTGCGCCATCAAAAATTCCATTGTATAAGTGAATGCGTACATGTATAAATCATCAATCAATCACGACTGGGCCCTGGCACATAGAACATACAATTGATTGTAATTAACTTATAACAATCAATTATAAATAATAATTAATGTAAAAGGGCCCAGTGTAATTAAGTAGTCAACAATATATCAGTTATAACAGTGTTCCTCATTTAAAAAAAAATACAAAAAATCATTTGTAAAGAATACTTAACACAATAATATATATAGTTTAATTGTTTCCTAGAAATTAGAGGATTTCATATTTAGGAAAGGTATCATTAAACAACTGAACTGCTGCATTGATTGAATAAACAAACAAATGAAAAAAGGAAAAAAAAATAAGTGTCCTGTTTTGCAAAATGCAAAACAAGTCTGGATATGTTTTGATCTTATATATGTATATCTACAATATGAAAACAACTTGAGCCTTAAGTCCAAGTTCGATTTGAATTAAATCACTCGTTGTGACCAAATGAAACGAATTATTGTGAGCACAATACAAGCACTGCCTTGCCAACACTCTAAAAAAATCTGGTTTCATATTTCATCTAACTTGCAAAAGCTGGATTATACATCCTACAAGATTAACAATTAGCAAATAACAGTTAATTAAGTCCTGTGATATTTTCTAGCAATCATTAGTTTGTTCCAAACTATCCTCCTTGAGAATATATAGCTTATTATAGTCCTTAATGTTTGCTACATGTTATTCTTCCAAATGTTGATTGATGTAATTCTTCCACATTTTAATAATTCAAAACTCCTCCTTTCCTATCCTTTTCCATAAAATTCCCATCAATAATGTCATTAAGATACCTTTACATAAATGTTCAAAGTTGTGCAATGTAAGAACATTCTGGCGGCTTTCCTTTTCAGTTTTCCCAAAACATTTTGTACATTTACAATGTATAGAGATGTATGTGTTGGAGGTTTGAACTAGTACTAGTTTGAACAAAGGAAAGCTTAATGGAAATCACCAAAAAAAAAACAGTTTATCACAGCTCAGACTTATGTTAAGGTACCCTGATGTAAAATAGTAATAATTCCAATGCAGATATTGGTCTTTTATCGAATATTTCTAATAACACTTTATAGTAGGCTGATGACTGATATTTATCAAAATGTCAAATAAATCACTTAAATTAATTCACAGGGGCTTTATTTAACCTACGGTTAAAAACTGGAAATAAAGATACACAAAAGTGTCTGCAGTCAATTCCCAAAATCTCAATTTGAATAAAAATCACAACCTTATGGAATTAATATATTGTCTACTGAAAACTGTAAATTCCCGTTAGGAGATATTCCATTCGAGTGGGTATCAAATTATATCGAATGTACCATAAATGAGGCGTATATACACACAAAAAAATCATCAACAATGATTTCTTGTTTGGAATGATCATAAATGACATCTCAAGAAAGTCCAATTCATAGAATCTTGAAATTGCTACTTGTCAATCTAAAAGCCATAGGTCTATCTTGATGGAATGCCTACTGATAAGTGTCTAGATAATCTGGAAATGTGTGATTAGCCTACATATTCCTGCCATGAGGTTAGACTAATTCCTGCATACATAAAAGTCTGAATTCCATATTTTACAAGCTCTCAAAAGTAATGTTTGCTTGGCTTCAACATTTTTCTTCGTTGCAGCTCTACCTTTACGAATAATAAAAATAAAAGAGCAGTGATTCATTCTTTTCTCCAATTAAAAGACTTGACCACATGATCAGCACTTGACTCACAAATTATAACAATCAGAGTTTGCCTGGGATGTCAAACATTCAAAATATTGGATATGTTTTTATGAAGGCTCTTTGCATCATGCCCCGCATACATCATAGAAAGAATGGAATAGTGTATTACGTGAAGGAAGTTTTTAATTGTATATTCAGGAAAAAATCTTTCGCTTGATTTATCTTCTTTGATGAGAATGAGATCAAAACTTCATGAAATTGTTCATCAAAGTTCACCCAATCCGTACATGACTAATTGATTTACAATACTAGAAGGTTAAAGTTAGTTTCATGATGTTGGCTATCCTGGAATCTATGTGAAATGTATGATCTTCACTCCTCTAAATTAATAAAAGGGAATTAATAATCCGGGAGCGTTTCACGAAAGGACTTGTCAGACGCTTTATCCAACAAGTCCCAATTTATCTGACAGTTACCATAGTAACACTGCCTCTCAGCCAATCAGAATCAATGAAATTGTCAGATCTGACAACTTGTCAGGCAAAATTGTTGATGAAACGCTCGCCAGATTAACTGTTGTTAGTAAAAGTCAAACCCTGGATTTAATTTGATTAATCAAGACTCATCTTTAAATATCAAATCATGCTGCATTCAAAACTAACATTTTTCAAATTTTGATTTTCTCTTTAAAAATGAAAATTTATGGTTTAATTTCCAGTCAAATGTTTGGCTGGATTAAATTGAAATCCATGAAATTTAGAGTTTACTGTGCTTAAGTTTTACAGCATCAATACTTGTAAGGAGATGATTTTGCAGTACTATGAAATACTGCATTTATAATGAAAGATCATACTGCAGTTAAAGTTAAAACTGTTAAAATGTTAATCTGAGTGCGTCACACTGCAATCATTTTCCTGACGAGGCAAGTTACTCACACACCAAAATAAGAAATATTTAGCATATTGAAGTATGTTCATGGAGATTAGCCCACTTTAGGGCAATTCCATTAAATATGTACGTCCGAACCAACGTAAGTGAGACCTTCGTGAAATTTTTTGTCTCTGATTTCTGGTTCCTATGACGGTATGTAATGCTGTCAGATGGCCATGACTTGGGGCATTTATGAACTGAAGCAAGAATTGAGAAAGACGGGGTCGGACGTATAAAATGGTTGAAAATCTTTATGGAATTGCCCTTTAAGTACTTGTGTTTAATAGAATGCTGTAAATAATCAAGACTTTAAGGTAGCTGAAGTGATCATGAAAGTGAGTTGTTATTCTGAGACAATGGGTAGAGAATAAAGCTGATTAATCTGTGCTGCATATGTAATTATGTATTGTAGAGCACTTAAAAACTTCTGAATGGTATTTGTTAAGCGCTATAGAATATAATAACTTATCACTTTTACAAGAACAACGAAACATAAAAATCAGAGTCTCTGATTTTATCAGTACTATTTCTATTCTCATCTATTGTGTGATCAATGTAAAAGAGATATTAATGCCTTGAAGTTGACAGATTGCAGAATTTAGTAACATATTGAGAATTGGCAATTTTTGCAAAAATGAATAATCTGACATCAAATTGTGAAAGTGACTTGACTTGATTATTAATTTAATTGACTTCAATAATCAGGGAAGCACACTTAACAAGGAATGGATCCTCTCACTTCAAGACACACAGGGCAAACAAAAGAGTGTAGCGGTGAAACCAATGGCACAATAAAGGAATTAATAAGTGCACATTAAGACTTGGTCGTAAAATTAGGAAGAAATTGGCACTTATTTTTAATCATCCTTTCAGAATAAAGGACCCCTATTAAATAAATGTTAGAAGTTAAAGATATTGACAAACATCTAAATGGCTCTAAATCAGACTGAGTTTAAAAAATTATTTTTTATAAAACAAATCAGCATTATAAATCGCATGGTAATCCATTTTAGAAAATTGAAAAAAAAATACACACACATCCATTCTTACTCTTATTTTATCAATGTTCATGTATTAATTTTATAGGGTCTATATGTACTTTTCTAATAGTAATCGTTTTCAACTGAAAAAAGGCCAGTTATTTATGAAATCTGAAAGGATCTAGAACCACCCCCTAAGGAGAAAAATAATAATTGTTAGCTTAAATCATAAACCAATGTCAACGCATCAATTCACTGCACTTCAAAAAGAATACAGAATGAAGGATCTTTTTTATGAAGGGAGATACTCGAAACAAATTCAGAGAAAATCCCATTGAAAAATATAAATACTTTTACTTAAAATATTATGGTGTGACGAGTTTCAAATTGAAACAGGAAAAATGGGAAAAAATGGATAAAGGCAAGATGAAATTCATGGTAAAGTTAAAGACTAAATGACAGTCTAAACATGTTAAGGGTCATTTTGGATTTGAAATTGTGATATTAGTTGTTGGAGAAAGAGCTAAACCATCAAGTATATTTTTAGGTATTCCTGTATCTAGGCAAACCTCGTAATGCATGTAATTCATTAGAGGACAAAGGGTGAAAGAAAGAGAACAAAATAAAACATTTAATTTCTGAGCAAAAGTCAAAACAACAATAAAACAAAAACAAAAATTGCTTGCAAAGTATCTGGTGCAGGATATTTGGACTAAGAACTTTTCATTGCAAATTGGCAAGAAATGTATCCATGGACTTGGATTTATTCGATAACAACAACAAAACAATATACTGTACTGTGCCTCATACATATCCAATACCCAGTTTCCTTCATTTTGAAGGAAAAAACATCAATCAGATGCAAGATTTTCAAAAACATCTACATAAAGAGAAGATATATGTTGAGTGAAAAAGAAGTCAACTCTGTACAAAAAGATGGCAAATATGGAAAAATATTACAACTATGAACAATACAGGTGCAAACATTTACAACATGATATACAAAGGGTATATTTACACACACACACAAATACATACAGGAGTATAAAACACTATGACATAGATTGTTATCTATGAACATTTTTTTAAGACACTGTCAAGACTTTTCTTGTACTAGTAAGCTGCTTTAAATACTGTTTGCAGAAAAAAAAATCCAGTCCTATGAAATCGAGTTTTGTCTGTGCTTTTTATAAGTGTGTTGAAATAATCTACCGGGTGTGACACAAACATGAAAGAGAGAAATTTCATTTGCCATGATTCTGAAACTGATTTCCTATCCAATTCTTTCAATTTCTTTGAATATTCTAGATCTAAAGTACAGATCATAGCACTGTCATTCTATTCTTTGAGAGCTAACTCTGGTTATTTCCATGCCACATCAAAAAGGCATAGAACTTCATGTCCATGAAAAAGGTGAATTTATATCAATCAAATAACGTTCAAATAATTTCAACCACAATACATCACATTTGTAATCGTTAAGGCAAAATAGTACTCATTATTTTTCTCGCTTTGTGTTATCATTGCAGAGTTGAATTTTAAAATGCAGTATGTTTAACAACATAAACACTAGAAGACAGAAATTATTTATCTTGGGGGTATTTCATGAAAGTTGTCAGCTCAGACAGTTACCACAGTAACAGTCAGATCTCAGTGATTCTCAGCCAATGAAAACCATGGATTTCACAAAGATTGTCGGTGTTGACAACTGCCACGAAACACTCACATGAGAAAAACTTATTTACATCTCATAATGTGCAATGACATTAACAATTCTAGAGTTGTTAGCATAAGTACAGGGACCAAATAGATTTAAATGATTAAATGCAAAAGATATTTGAGACATTGCAAGCTGCAATTTATAATAATAATTTCATCAGCATGTGGATTTTATGTTCTATTTTTTATTCGGCTAAATGTATATTTCATGCAAATTATGCATTAATGAATAAAAGTGAATGTGAATATCTCCTCAAACAATATTACCTTTTTCACATCTACATGTAATACAATGTTGATTTGAATGCAAAGTCTATGTCATCAAATTACCAGAGGGCAATATTTTCTGGATCAAAACATTCTAATTGTTATAAAACTTCTGACTAGAAAAAAATTACCTAAAGCTTTAAATATGTTTGATATATTTTAACATTTAATTTTTTCCTAATAAAAAGAACCATTAAATACATAAATTCCACATACATCTATCCAACAAAAAGTCTGTTTTCTACGGGACAATTGGCAAACTGGTGAAGTTAGTGGCAATTAATTGCTTTCATTCCATAAATGCTGCAAAGTATTATTAGTTTGCATAATTTAAAGTTTTTCAAACCGTTAACCCTCCAGCACGAGCAAGTTACGATTCATATTCTGGAGAAGAAAACAATTGTAGGCGGAGGTTGGCATGAGCACACTATGATTTCATAGTACAAAAAAATAATAATAATTCATCACTAAAAACATAATTCTTGAACCAGCAAGAATATTACATCCTTGTAAAAAAATGTCTTGAAATTGGAATATACTTCAGTTTTGAAGAGAAGAGGTTATAGGAAAATATATGTGACATAAGCCTTTATTTTCTATATTAGATTGAATGGCTACATTTGAATTGTACCACTGAGTATGCACCATGTACAATATGTGTATGTAATTCCCACTTACATTGTACTTGTTAACGTATGTATGCCTTTCAACCCACGGGGGAACTGGCAATGTACTGCTATGAGGGTTTAGTCATAAGGTCAACAGTCCAACATATTCTCTTCAATTGCCATAGAAGCAAAGGTTACACTTCGTAATTCCGCAGGTTCGTAATTCCGCAGGTTCTTTATTCCGAAGGTTCGTAATTCCGAAAAACGTAATTCCGAAAAACGTAAATCGCCTATACTTTGATGTTCGTTACTCCGAAAATGGAAAATGGTTCTTTAATCCGAACATTTGTGGCGTTATTCCGAAGGTTTGATAATCCGAAAACGACAAGAGGTTTGATGTTCCGAAGGTTCGTTAATTCGAAAACGAAATAAGGTTCGTTGTTCCGAAAGTTCGTTAGTCCGAAAACGAAATAAGATTTGTTAATCATTACATTTCCGACTAACGAATTACAACCCTTATTTTGTTTTCGGATTGACAAACCTTCGGAGTTACGAACATTCGGAAATACGAACCTTCAAAATAACGAACCTCCGGAATAAAGAAGCTTCGGAATTACAAATGTATGCGGAAGCAAAGTCAAATAAAATAAAATCTGCGTAAAGTAGCTTTTTGAATTATTTAAAGAGGAACCAACACATCAAGGGCCTGTTGCAGAAAGAGTTGCATGTAAACGCAAGTAAATATATCAAGCGCTAAGTCCGATTACAGGTGCTTCATTGGCTGAAAATCAAGTATCGCAAGATTTTTTTAGTTTCGTTTGATCGCAAACTCTTTAAGCAAACGGGCCCCAGGAGTGAAAAAAAAACAGTGATCTCTTTTGATCAAATTATTCCGGATTTTTAACAACTTAAAAATGAACTTTCAAGCAAAAATTATCCCTCATGATGGGAATTGTCTTAAGGTCTGTATCCTAACAAGG